>NC_046972.1:19544521-19844521 GCF_009769545.1 Cyclopterus lumpus | reverse complement strand
CAACATTTAAGGCACATCTAATTACACAGTGATTAAACATTCTTCAAGGGATAGTTCTGTGGACAGGGAAACTACCACCTCATATACCTTCGCTCTCTTGTATCCCAGGGCGTGCAGAAATGTGTTTTCCATGATCCAGCCTGTAATTAGTTCCTTTTACAGTTGTGCCAATGGCATCACCTGGATCCTTAACTGCCCAACTAATTTGGTCTTTCAAGATAGCTGCAAATGCTGTAACTGGCCCTAAACAATTGACAAGCCCTATTCCTGTTATAGCAATGGTCCCTTACTCCAATAACAATATACAAAGTTGACGTTAGGAACTTGATCAGTAGCCTGCACTGCCATGTCTCACATGCTCTGAGACCTGATGATCTCACACATTGGAACAACAATGTGCCATCCATTAAAACAACATGAAGGTGGGTCTTGTTAATGCAAAGCACCACTTGGAACTACGTAAAAATAGTCACATATAAAACACTCAAACAGTAATGCAAATGAGTTTTCATGTGTAAAACACCAAATGTTAGAATCTAAAGATTTAATAAATCGGATCACTTATTTTACATTATTAGCATCTGACCTGCCGAAGATTAAGCTTGAAATGTCAGTACTCCCCTTATTCACATGTTGACTTGTGTACAGGACGCCATCTGAATACCAGTGGACCCTTATTATTACTATAAATAAAACCCAATATATTTAAAAATGAGCTAAAGTTGAATAATTCTTTTTATCATTTACATATATCACTTTTTTTTATTCTCTGGGAATGTTTGCCCTGTAAAATAATATTCTGTAAATCAAAAGAGCAGATTCAGAAAACTTTTAAATAATATGTTACTGATTATATTTGTTTACAAATGAATTACAGCACTCTTGTTAGTTAACACCTTGATTGAACAAGTTTTTTTCTGTCCCTGATTGTTCCTCCTGTGTCTAATCACCTGCACCTTCCAAGTGTATTTAAACCCTGTTTGTCTTCTGCTCCAGTGTTGGTTCGTCCTGTTTAGATCCCTGGTGATCCCCCAATGTAAAGCCTGTTGTTTTCTGTAATTCCTCTATTTAGTTTGTATTTAGTTTGTTTGGACCATTAAGAAGAATAAAGTTTCTTTGCAACGTTGTCAGTGTTCAGGTCCTCTTTCTCTCGGTGGCTACACACGTGACATCCGGCATATTCACACTTTCTAGTTAGATTATCCATGACGAGTGTGGAGATATTTTATATCTCCTGTATGTATGCACATGTTGGGCTTGTTAACATTGTATGTCATGTTATAGCAGCTTATGAACAGTCTCAGAACAATGTATTAGTGTGTGTGTATGTGTATATATATTGTGTATATATACTGTATATATATATTGTATATATATATATACATACTGTATATATTATATATATATATATATTTTGATGTATAACAAATGGGTATGTATCAAATGCAAGTGCCTTTTAAAAAAGTGGATTTAAGAAATTATGTAAAAGCCGTTTGATGTAACTGAAGGCTTGATGATGTCTTCCCTCGATGTTGTCATCAGAGAAATCTTTAATCTGTTAGTTTCTACCACCAGGTGCTCAGGAGAGATTATTTATTTGTATTGACATCTTCATTACTAAAGTTTGCAAGACAACCAGTGTACAAGAAAACATACAAGAAGACAACCAGTGTTTATCAGACAAGTCTTTTACCTTCACCAAAGTTTTTTTTACACTGTTCTTCAAACCGCCACACAAAAATGTCCAGTGCTGTCGATGTTGGGTTATACAAGGCTGCTCTTCTCCAGAACTGCCCAGGGCCTCCACCTAAAGAGCAGGTCCACCACTACAAGCAGCCACAGGCCACCTTTGGTGCTGTGGACATTAGGAATGAGGGATTCAAGGCTCTTCTCCAGAACCGTCCAGCACCTCAACCTAAAGAACAGGCCCACCACACCAAGCAGCCACAGGCCACCGTTGGTGCTGTGGACATTATGAAAAAGGAGGGATTCAAGGCCACTGATCCCCTGGACCGTCCAGCACCTTCCTCCGACGAACAGGAATTAAAAACTGAGCTGATGAGATCTACAGTTTGAAAAACAAACCAAGCAACATGGAGAAATCTAAGATCCAATTGGATATCCAAAAGTGGAATTTCTGTCGAAGAGTTCACCAAGAGGTAACTAAAAGAAGATCTCCAACTACAGGAGGAAAAGATGGAGGATGCTGAGCACCGCAGCCACCAGAATTACAACGAGATAGTTGCTAAGTTTGAGGAAGAGGTGAAGAAACTCTGTTTGCAGAACACCAAGATCCATTTCACGCTTCGGAAAAAGTCAGTAAATAGTTTGTTTTTATATATAGGACATATTCTCTTCTTGTTTGGAAAACTGTTCTTGAAAAACAGACTAAAATATATAGTAAATACTTTGTTTGACAACAAACACATACATCCCATGATGCTTGATCTATAGTATGAAGTAATTTCTCAGTCCATATTTTATCTCAGTCCTTTTCACATTCGGTGAAAGTGGAGTGACAGACAACACTTTCACTCAAAAAACGCCATTAAAGAATTTGGTTTTAGACATTTCTATTTTATTCATATATTCCACCACTTTTGTGAAACTAAGGCAATTTCCATCACCAAAACAGTTTGTCCATACAATATATAATTTGTATGTATATTTTCACAAGAGATTTGAAGAATTTTAATAAATCGGACATTATAGCTTTAGGGCCAAATTACCTCTTTACACTGTGCCTAAAGACAATGGTGCTATAGATAGCTGAGATTGTTCTGCAATTTTTGATGTATAACACATTGGGTATGTATCAAATGCAAGTGCCTTGTAAAAAGTGAATTCAAGAAAATATGTGAAATCGAGAAAAAGACCTTGGACCCCAGGGGGTTAACAGACTAAAGTCCTCTGTTATTGTACTGTCTTCACTAAAGTTTGTTGTAAGAAACGTATTCTTCAGCTATACAGCCATCTTGTGAGTTCATGGGCAAAAGGAACTTCCTGAACATCACTGCCGTTACTCCGTATATTTATGATAAGCTCACTTCCGCTTCAGTGCAGCTATTCACAAACACCACTAGGTGTTGCTAGAGGACATATAAAATAAACAAATACACTGGGTCCAACACAGTTATATTAAAACATGGTTAATAGTGATATAGTTTTTAAACATTGTACTCTGTTAAGATAATATATTGTGAATTATTTAATCACAAAGTGTATTCTATCAATCCACTGCTCCAGAGAAAAACAAACAAAAATAACTAAATATTAATATATACAAATTCTATGATAGAAAAGGGTTTATAATATATTTCTACTGCATCCAAATACATCTTTACATCAAACAATGAAGAGTGCTGAGTCATTGTCAAATTTACTCTGATATGTCCAAGGAACATTAAGGTTAGATGTTAGACAACAGATTCTTTAAGTAAGTCCAGTCTCATGACAATCTTAAGTATACAGTATGCAGAGGTTGCTTGAGGCCCACTACATTTTCTAATAAAGTGTTTTTCAAGTTATTAAGATAGAGTAGTTTTGGTCATTGTGGTTTTTGTCGTGGTGGAAGTGGGAAATATTGTAGGATAACAACAGTAATTGCAGTATTTTTGAAAGACCACATTTGTTTTGCAGTGTTAGATGTAGGATATTTTAGCCCTATCTCTCTCCTCCTCTGTAGAGTCTGGCAACAGCAAATAAAAAACATAACAGGTTTAGATAAACTGAGAGGTACAGCCATAACATGCCAGTTAATTCATGGCCAGTTACTATTAAGAATCCCTGAGATCAACAAATATATGTAAACATCATGACATGATTTGTATGTTAAATACACAATTTATTGAGACAAAGTTACAATAAGTCAGGGCCTTCAAAGCCTTCTCTGAAGGCCTAAACAGAATCACAAAGTTATAGCTTGTGTAATTGTTTTTCACAAATACACTACATGTATTATAATAATTTTTCCCGATTAGCTTATTTTCTCATTGCACAGACAGGAGTCTGATGTGTTCCTCTGCTTCAGGCCTCTGATATTCCTCTTCCATAGGTAGCTGCTTAACAGCATCGTTATCCAATCACATCGCATATGTTAATGGTCACGCGGGCCGTGTGACCAATCACACGTCCAGGCTTCTAGAAGACTCAACTATTTTAAACGGGTTTGTTTTCCACGTATTTCCATTCGTTTTTGTAATTGGTCACACAGCCTGCGTGACCATTACCATGCGTGATGTGATTGGTGAATCGGCTACTGTGACTCGTCGTCTAACAGAAAACTATTCTGTTATTGAAACTGTTGTTTCGAGAAGTAATTGAATTTATAATATTTTAGTTCTTTCATCTATGTCTGAAGGAGGAGTACTAGAACCTGACTTGGTGGCTTCTCAAGGAGGACGTTTGAGGAAAAGCACGAAATCGTAGAAAATGGCCGCCCTACCCCACAGCTAACAGACCACTTTCAGTTCGCCAACTACGAACGATATTCCTGGATGACAGCATCGGAGAAGAGTTGCAAACTGTATTGCTGGGAATGCCTTTTATTTGCGACCGAGCGTCTTGGAGCGGACATTCTCAGCCAAAAAACGCATCAAATGCAGAAACGCAACTGGGGAGGCTCGGCTGTCCTCACTGGCATCCATGGCCATTGAGAGGGACCTGTTGGTGAAGCTGTGGCGCACTGACACACTTTACAACCGCATCATCGAACTCTTTCTTCGCAAAGAGAGGAGAATGGACTTTGTTTTTAAGTGAGCATCTGGTGAGTTTACTGCTTCTTTTTTTTTTTGCATTTGCAGTAGCGTTGTGTTAATGTGTCTATGGTGTTGTTTTTATTATATAACATTCAAAATAATCTTCCTCATCCAGCTCCTCGTCCCAGCCCACACACGTGGTGTGATACCACGTGTGTGGGCTAGGACTCTCGGGAGGGTCGGCTTCCCTGCACCGGCCACACTCCCAAACTGTCTCCATGTCTTCAGGAGTGTGACCTATACACAGAATTTAAAAAAAACTTTTAATTAAAGAAAATGATCAGAATTTGCTCCTCCTATGAATCGCCACCTTAACGTGGTGGAGTTTTAGTGGCTCAGTGATCCTGGGAGCTATGTTGTCCGGGGCATCAGCCCCTGGTAGGGTCTCCCAAGGCAAACAGGTCTCGGGGGAGAGCCCAGACTAAGAGCGGTTCAATAAACCCTGATGATAAGCAGCCCACGGACTGAAGCTACCTTGCCCGGACAAGGGCAATGTAGCTCCACAAGGTGGAGCCAGACCCAGGAGGGGAGCTCGTCGGCGAGCGTCTGGTGGCCAGGCTTTCGCCCATGGGGCCCGGTCGGGCTCAGCCCGAAAAAAACATCGTGGAGCAGCAGTCACCCTGTGGACCCACCACCCGCAGGGAGAATTATCGGGGTCGGGTGCTATGTAGACCGGGCGGCGGGCCAGGCGGGAGACCTGGGCGGGCCGATCACCGGCGGCATAGACTAGCTCTAGGGACGTGGAACGTCACCTCACTAGCGGGGAAAGAGCCGGAGCTGGTGCAGGAGGTGGAGCAGTACCAGCTAGATATAGTTGGGCTCACCTCCACGTACAGCATGGGCTCTGGAACCAAGCTCCTGGAGAAGGGTTGGACTTTGTCCTTTTCTGGAGTTGACCAGGGTGAGAGGCGCCAGGCGGGAGTGGGGATACTCACGAGCCCCCGGCTGAGCGCCGCTGTGTTGGAGTTTTCCCCGGGGAACGAGAGGGTCGCCTCCCTGCGCCTACGGGTTGCGGGGAGTAAGGCTCTGACTGTTGTTTGTGCTTATGCACCGAACAGCATTTCGGAGTATCCGGCCTTCTTGGAGTCGGTGGGAGGGGTCCTGGAAAGGGCGCCGCCTGCCGACTCCATAGTTCTCCTGGGAGACTTCAACGCTCACGTGGGCAATGACAGAGAAACCTGGCGGGGCGTGATTGGGAGGAACGGCTTGACGATCTGAACCCGAATGGTGTTTTGTTGTTGGACTTCTGTGCTAGCCACAGTTTGTCCATAACAAACACCATGTTCGAACATAAGGTGGCTCATAAGTGTACCTGGTACCAGAACACCTTATGCCGGAGATCAATGATCGACTTTGTAATCGTATCATCTGACTCGGGTGAAGAGAGGAGCAGAGCTGTCAACTGATCACCAACTGGTGGTGAGTTGGATCAGATGGCGGGGGACTCGGCTAGAAAGACCTGGCAAGCCCAAACGTGTAGTGAGGGTGAACTGGGAACGTCTGGCAGAGGATCCTGTCCGGGAGGTCTTCAACTCCCACCTCCGGAAGAACTTCTCACAAATCCCGAGGGAGGCTGGGGACATGGAATCCGAGAGGACCTTATTCAAAGCCTCTATTGTGGACGCGGCTGCTCAGGGCTGTGGCCGGAAGGTCATCGGTGCCTGTCGTGGCGGCAACCCGAGAAACCGGGGGTGAGGGAAGCCGTTAAACTGAAGAAGGAGACCTTTCGGGCCTGGCTGGCCCAGGGGTCTCCTGAAGCAGCTGACGGGTACCGGCGGGCCAGAAGGGCTGCAGCGGCGATGGTCACGGGGGCTAAAACTCGGGCATGGGAGGAGTTTGGGGAGGCCATGGAGAAGGACTTTCGGTTGGCCTCAAGGAAGTTCTGGCAAACCATCCGACGGCTCAGGAAGGGAAAGCAGGGTCTACCCCAGGCTGTTCTCAGCAGGAGGGGGGAACTGCTGACCCGGACTGAGGACATCGTCGGGCGGTGGAAAGAGCACTTTGAGGAACTCCTAAACCCGGCCAACATGTCCCCCGGAGAGGGGGCAGCGCCGGAAGACTTTGGGGTGGTTTCACCCATATCCCTGGCAGAGGTCGCTAAGGTAGTCAAAAAGCTCCTTGGCGCCAGGGGTGGATGAGATCCGCCCCTGAGATGCTGAAAGCGCTGGACATTGTTGGGCTGTCTTGGTTGACACGCCTTTTCAGTGTTGCATGGGGGTCGGGAACAGTGCCCATGGACTGGCAGACCGGGGTGGTGGTTCCCATCTTCAAGAAGGGGGACCGGAGAGTGTGCTGCCTGCATCATGGCCTCCTGGGACCACTTCCTTGTCTTCCACTCCCTCTTCCGGATTTTCCGGATGTTTGGCATCTTCAAAAAAACATTAATTTTGGCAGTCAGAAATTAATTTCAAAATTAGTTTTAAATGTCTTAATAAGGTTGATTAATTCTATAAATTGCCAGTTCACCATGTATAGACACATGCATATTTACCACATGCATATACATATATGTATATATATTTACCTTAAACTATTGCAGATTTACAAGATTTTTCTATATCCATCTTTTCTTTTCTTGGTCCTCCTGTAAAGGAAAACACTCTCACACAGACACACGTTACCTACCTTTCTTTTCTCCTTCTTCCTATCTTTTTCTGCTTCTTTCTACTCTTTTCTGCTTATTTTCTCCTTCCTATCTTTCTTTTCTGCTTCTTTCTACTCTTTTCTGCTTCCTCTTTTCCTTTCTCCTTGTTTCTGCCTCTTTTCTCTTCCTTCGCTCTGTCTTTTCAGGCAGGAACATGAACCACACAAAAGAGAAATTTACTCAACAATATTACATTTTATGAACTTTATATATAACCTAGCACTGTATTATATTGGAGGTTTATCTACACATACAACATTTCTAATCATAAGAGCCACTGCTGACTTTCAACAAATGTACAGACAGTCTCTCTCACTCTCAAACACACACACCAACATTATTTGCATAATTTAATAGTAAGATCATTTTGCATGAATATACTTGATGTAGCCTGGCTTATGAAAAACAAGGAATAACATGTTAATATGTCTGCCTTTATGTTTTCAGAGCTTTAAACAAACAGCTGCCTCCCTTATAGTGGTGCGATTATGTGTTCTTTTTTCCAGCTGACGCAACATTTTTTTTTTTTTTTTAATCCGTCAAACATTTCTGCCAGCCCCCTCTCTCCCGTCGACAACAGTCTACATCACACATGATGGCATATTTTCATTGGCTAGTGTAAAGCTAGCGACAAAATGGATTCATATGCTAGCTCATATTAGCAGTACGATGAAAATACAGAAATACTTTTTAAGAGTTTTTTTTTTTAAGATCATCGCCCGAGTGTTCTTACTGCTTTCTCTTATCAACGTAACTTTCCTGTATTATTTAGACATGTAAACGTCCATATATCTTAATGACATTTGACACGTAGATTCTTTAATATGTATAAAATAATTCCACTTATTTCTTTAATCGCGATCGCCGAAGAAAAATGCCGGGAAAAAGACCGGAAACTGCGTCACGTCGGTTTCGTCCGGATCAGGCCAATCATAGCTTTTGCTGTCCAGGTCAGGCCACCGTTACGCTAGTTAATTAATATTGTTACTTCTGATGTTAATAATATTTGAATGGCTCGTTATTTTCAGCGTAGTGTTTTAGTCCCCCCGTTTAGTTGATTTTCTTTCGTCATGTTTTGTTATAAATAAATGTGACTGGTTCTTTTAAGAATTTGTTCTTGTCCTTGTGTTAATTACGTTGATGTGACTATGCATTGTCCGTTAATGACGCAGCATGCCGTCATGCGTGTACTTATGGATCTGCACTCTGCATTTAGTGTATTTGTAGGTGTTGCATTTTTATTTCACTTGTCAAATATGAGGTGTTTACACAAAACAAATAATAACCTGTAGCTGTGTCATCATAATGAGGTGATTAGGGTGTTCAGCTCTAGCAGAGACGGCACAGAAGGCCTGGGTCCGAAATGCACGGCCGGCAAACCTTTCCAATGCAAGGGTTACCAGGTTGTTCAGACAGGGTAGTGGTGGTTGTTTTGGTTCTGGTAGTTGTTGTGGGATAGTCAAAGCAATTAAAATATTGTATCAAGACCAAAATGTGTTGGCAGCGTTGGATGTAGGCTCTTTCACTAGCACAACTGTAAAAAGTATGTGTGTCATAAGGGTTGGTGTAATGCCCATTGAGCCGTCTATTACAGAGGTTTCAAGAATGTGTCCTGGTAATTCTGGGAAATTTTGTGGAATAATCACAGCAATCAAAGTCATATCTTAAGGCTAATTTGGCAGCTTTGCATGTAGGCTATTCCAGCCCAATCTCTCTCCCTCTCTCCTGTTGAGGCTTCAGTCGTACTACTTTGAATAGTCATGTGAATGTGTGGCTGCTGGAGGATAACAGAGCACCATTTGGACTGCTCACATATTCTACCTAGGAGTTGTTGGTGGGCACTGCAGTTGGGGCAGTCCTGTTGCTCTAAAAATACATACCCTTTCCCTCTCAAAGACCGCATGGCACCTTTTTTTATCGTCACAGCAAACACGCCAAATAAAAGTAGCAACATCTGTAGTTGAAAACACCAATTCATTCCTATATAATATAATATAATATATCATGAATAAAAGGTCAACTTGATTAATATCTCTGTGGAGAACTCAATCCAAATGCTTCTTCACATCCAAGAATGACAAGTAGAAAGCGTAGTTAATTCTTTCTACAGGGAAGCCGACGCGTGGTGTGTGTTTTATTGCACTTTATTAAAATATTTTTTTTTGCATTCAACGAGATTCTCCGTTGGTTGATAATTGATGCTCTAATTCATACCTTAATTTAAATTGCTATTTCATTAGTGCCAGTTGGACAATTTGTCTCCACAGTATAAACAGTATTAAGTAGTTTTTTGGGTAGAGCGTAGGTGGAGGCAGAATAATTCTCATGTCAGTTAACGCTTACGAGCAAGTACATAGACCAGTAACAAGTACAAAGAACAGGCCACCACATAATATAAGAAGTATAAAGACCAAGTTACCACAGAATATAAGAAGTACAAAGAACAGGTTATCACAGAATATAAGAAGTACAAAATTACCACAGAATATAAGAAGTACAAAGAACAGGCCACCAAGAAGTACAAAGAAGAGGTTACCACAGATGTTGTTTTGCATATATTTATTAATCTCCTGGAGTCTAGTAGCAACTGACCGGGAACTACAGGTAAAAAACTGCCTTTTATTTGACCATGCCTTATAATGATGTTAAAGACAAACAACTGGTCAAAGAGAAGAGAACAATCTTTAGGTACTTTTAGGCAGAGCAAGACGAGAATAAATGTATTATGTTGTTGTGCATATAAGTTAAAAGGTCATTTGGTTTTCACCTCAAATGGTCATCAGGGCAGAAGTAGTAAAAAAATAAAATAAATTGAAAACATGGTACTCTGTGAACATAATATATCGTTAATTATTTTTGCACAAAATAACAAAAAACAAAAAAAAATAACTGAATATTAATATATAGGAAAAAGTACACAATAACCATACAAATCACATCACTCAGGACAATAAAATCTGATCAAGATCTCGTGTTGAGATCATCATGACATGACACAAATTATTGAGACAAAGTAACAATACATATTAAGAACAAGGCTAGTTTCCTTGTTGAAATAAGGAACAGCATTTAAGGCACATCTAATTACACAGTGGTTTGAAAAGTCTCTAACAATAACAAATAGACTTCACATGCAATTTCTATGGGCAGCTGTGGGTGTTGGCTATCTTTTGTCTGGGCTCTGGATATGGATGATTTCAAGGGATAGTTCTGTGTACAGGGAAACTACTCCCTCATCAGCTACCTTCGCTCTCTCGTATCCCAGGGTGTGTAGAAATATTTTGTTCATGATCCAGACAGTAATTAGTTATTGACATTTGTGAACGTTGACTGTACAAACTAAAGAAATTGTACTATTATTTCTACAGATTTTCATCCCCTTCCCACTATGGAAACCACCCTAAATCAAGTGACTCCGTCTATAAACAAACATCCACCTCACACCAAACCTTGTCCCAGACCATCAATATCTACTTCATCCAACATCCCAGACAATTCTGTGTTACAAAGACTGGTGGGATTCATGCCAAACCTGATGCCCCGAGTTCCTTTTACAGTTGTGCCAATGGCATCACCTGGATCCTTAACTGCCCAACAAATTTGGTCTTTCAAGATAGCTGCAAATGCTGTAACTGGCCCTAAACAATTGACAAGCCCTATTCCTGTTATAGCAATGGTCCCTTACTCCAATAACAATATACAAGGTTGACGTTAGGAACTTGATCAGTAGCCTGCACTGCCATGTCTCACATGCTCTGAGACCTGATGATCTCACACATTGGAACAACAATGTGCCATCCATTAAAACAACATGATGGTGTGTCTTGTTGACGCAAAGCACCACTTGGAACTACGGAAAAACAGTCACACATGCCCTGAGTGGATATAAAACACTCAAACAGTAATGCAAATGAGTTTTCATATGTAAAACACCAAATGATAGAATCTAAAGATTTAATGAATCAGATCACTTATTTTTCATTATTAGCATCTGACCTGCCTAAGATTAAGCTTAGGGCTTGAAAGGGAAAAATATAAGTGCCAGTACTCCCCTTATTCACATGTTGGCTTGTGTACAGGACGCCATCTGAATACCAGTCCAAAGCATTTTTGGTTAAAAAAAAAAAGTGTCATACACAGCGCTGTGCCATCAGTGTCTGATTTAATATATTCAATTCAGTTTATGAACATAGACTTATTAATTATTGAATATTTTGTTTTTTTAAATTTATTCTAATTTTAATTTTCGTTTTTTTCAAATCTCACGTACCCCCTGGACTGCCTGCACGTACCCCCATTTGAGAACCACTGTTCTATAGTATGCCGAAAATACTCCAATCAGTGAGCAACACTAGACATCTGACTTTACACTTTACACTTTTATGGATAATTAACGCACAGGTTTGTGGTATCAATGATTGATGCCAGGATACCAACAGTAATTGCAGTATTTTTTAAGGACCACATTTGTTTTGCAGTGTTAGATGTAGGATATTTCAGCCCTCTCTCTCCTCTCCTGTAGAGTCCAGCAAATAATGAACATAACAGGTTCAGATAAACTGAGAGTTACAGCCATAACATGCCAGTTCATTTATTGCCAGTTACTATTAAGACTCCCTGATGACATGATTTGCGGTATGTTAAATACACAATTATTAAAGACAAAGTTACAATACAAACACATAATCTACCGCTCTCCTGTTGAGGCTTCAGTCGTACTACTTTCAATAGTCATATGAATGTGTGGCTGCTGGAGGATAACAGAAGGTGTGTCTTGTTGACTAGTACGACTATTCAGTCGTATACTAGTACGACTATTCAGTCGTACTACTTTCAATAGTCATATGAATGTGTGGCTGCTGGAAGATAACAGCACCATTTGGACTGCTCACATATTCTACCTAGGAGTTGTTGTTGGGCACTGCAGTTGGGGCAGTCCTGTTGCTCTGCCACTGGCCAGCTGTTGGGCTTATTATAAAAAACGTTTATATTGTGTTTTTCATTTTCACAAACAGCAGATAGGCAAACAGCAACCAATAGAGAACAACCAAACATAGATCAACCCCCACCCCCCTCCCCCCCCCAAAAAAAGACATGCCATTATAAGTCTGGTATATCGGTGATATTTTATTGATTTATTATTTCGTCATTATATTGAGCAAGTTAGGATTTTTGTACTTAGAGACAGCACATGAATACATGAATGCAATATGCAACATCTGTGTCATAATGTCAGACAAATCCATTCACCAAAGGTTAAACATAAACCAAAGAGAACACAAACATACGATTAAATACCCCAATAATTACATAGGCCTAAATCATATACAACGATCATGGAGTTAAGTAAGGCATTTCAGATAAATTGACATATCTATGGGGTATTTCTCATGACTTTCATGAGAAAGGTTTCCGTTATGTGTAGTGGTAGGTTAATAAGGATGTCTGGGATAGTCACAGGCATTTATGGATTCTACATACACCAAATTTGATGGGCATTGTAGGATGTAGGTTATGCCACCTGAACAGCTTAAAAACGAATGTTGGTCATGAGGGTTGGTATATTGCCCATCTGTTCTTCCGTGACAGTCGTTTGCGTTTGGGGATGCGGTAGTTTGAGCAGGATAGTCACAGGCATTTATGGATTCTACATACACCAAATTTGATGGACATTTTAGGATGTATGTTATGCCACCTGAACAGCTTAAAAACGAATGTTGGTCATGAGGGTTGGTATATTGCCCATCTGGTCTTCCGTGACAGTCGTTTCCGTTTGGGGATCCGGTAGTTTGAGCAGGATAGTCACAGGCATTTATGGATTCTACATATACCAAATTTGATGGGCATTTTAGGATGTAGGTTATGCCACCTGAACAGCTTAAAAACGAATGTTGGTCATGAGGGTTGGTATATTGCCCATCTGGTCTTCCGTGACAGTCGTTTCCGTTTGGGGATACTGTAGTTTGAGCAGGATAGTCACAGGCATTTTTGTATGGTGCATACACCAAACCTGCTGGGCATGGTTGGACAAAGGTGTATCCAGCTACACATTGGTAAAATGAATGTTGGTCAACGGGGTTAGCGTAGTTCCCATCCGCTCTTCCATGACAGGGGTTTAAAGGAAATAATGGATTTCCTGTCACAAGGCCAGGTAAACCTAAAAGAATTAGTCAGATTTGTGTTAATACTTCTTTCTGAAAGAGCACATATTTGCACTTTGCATATCGAAAATGTATAAATGTAATAAAAAGGGATTACATTAAAGATAATGACATTGAATCACCACTACCCCATACCTTGCTGGTTTTCTAATTGTTGAGTTAAGGACATCATTTGTTGAATAGTAAGACTTTTAATTATGAATTATACATGTTATAAACTTACCCAAGCTGGCGATGATCACACAGAGACCTTCAAAGTGACAGACTGGTTAGTATCAGGTTTAAACTCAGCTTAACAGGGGACTGTACCCATAAGCGAGTTCAACATACCCAGGCTATGTTTTGGTTATCTGGTTAAACTAACCCTAACAACCGCGATCCCAATAAGATGGTTATCTACTCTGTAAATCAATCCAGGGTTTCTTAATCTGGTTATGAGTGTGTTCACATAAAAAGAGGCGGTGTTTGCAGCATCTGACCAATCACCACAACGGACAAGTCTGCCGTCAGCAGAGCGAAGACAAAATTATAATATCGGACTAATACGTTGAAGTTAAACACGTAATTCACTGTTAAGGTAACAAGGTTTAAACTGACAAACGAAGGAAGACCAGCCAGCCAGAAAATGCCTACTGTATTAATGCGTACATTAACAGATCTATGATATTACTGCTTGAAGCAGTGATATTCTAAATCAGTTTATTTACACATTCACACAGTTCTGCGACTTCTTGCCATCGGTCTTTTTTTGCATGTATCTGTTTAAACTGTTACTTTTAGTCTAAATTCATGACTTTAACTTCTTCCTAATTGTCTATTAATAATATACAATCCATGACCGAGCTTTGATTGGTCAGGAGGTGCTGCTTTTATACGAGTTGACCTCCTATCTTTAACATCACCTTCTCCGGAGCGAGTTAGGTGTTTAGCATAAGTAACCATGGCAATCAATGCAGGTAAGAAGTGAACCTCTGTCATGGAACTAAAAACCCAGACCAAACACTGAAGTTACCTAACACACCCTCTACCCTGCACAGCACAGGCCCAAGGTCAGTCCACCCAAAAATTAACAAAAGAAAAAGAAAACATAGGTATGATAACGATGTGTGGATTATCAAGAATATAGATTGAATTACATTAACTGTAACTATTATTTGAGTGGCAAAAACATAGGTAAACAAAATTAAGTGCAAGCAAAAGAGTTGTTTAAGACCATGTTGATCTTCAACAGATACCATAGACCACTGGAAGTAAGTTAAAAAATAGCTTGTTGTGATTTGGGGCCTTACCTGCAGTTAGAGTGAGCTTGCACATTTTGACACTATGGGTGTAAGCAGAAACAGAAGCATTTGATTAATGTGCAGCGGAAACAAATATGAAAACAATTATTAACAAGTCAAACAAATACTCATCCTGAGCCAAATATTTATAAATTGGTCCCACAAATTGTTTTTATTTCAAGTCAAGAAAGTGTGTCACTTTCATATTCGGTGATGTGTCCAGCAGTGCCAATAGGCAGTTTGTGGCTTTTAAAGTATTGGAAAAACTGGTGTATTTTAGCATATAAGATAACGCCAACAGCCACTGTCAGCCCCCATCAAAATATGTAAGGAATATTCTCAATTATCACCTTGATAAACATTCAAATTTTACAATTAAGTGAACTGAAATGAGAGAAAAAATTTACAATACAGCTATCGAATGCCTAAAGTATAGGTAGAGAGTAGGAAGGACTCAGCATCTTCCAACACATACAAAATCCCTTTATTTGATATATGTATAGCAATATACACTGCAACACAAGCAAAACAGTGAAAAAGTGGTTTGTTAAAATCGTAGTAAAAGTTATACTTACAAATGGTGAAAGAAGTAAACACTGTCTCTCTGCTGTGACTGATGACTGACAGATGTCTCTCTGCGATGCTTTAAATGGGTATGAAGCTGACGAGGTGTGGCAATAAAGTACGTCACAATGTTCCAATTTTGCAATTGTCCACCGATGGAAACTGGCACAGAATAAAAGTGGTTATCACAGTTGTGACTCATTGTTTATTTCAAAGGGTTACTAAAGTCACAATGATTGGATATTTTCAGATGTGGGTAAATGTTGGTATTATATGGGTTGATTGATACAACAAAAGGACAAATAACCTTTTTTTATTATAATGTCACATTGGCAGCTGTCGATTGCTTTATTTCCTGCAGAAAACTCATTATTCATACTGAGTGACCATGAAAATAAAGATACTCGCCTAATGTAAGATAAAAGTAATGCAATAAACAACAAAGTACAGCTTTCAAGAAAAACGTTTACACATGAGTGGGAACAGATATATGTAATACAACATTATGATACGATGTAAGGTTTATCAAAATACACAAATTGTTGAGACACAGTAACAATACATGGACAGAACAAGGCTAGTTTCCTTGTTGAAATGAGGAAGAGCATATAAGGCACATCTTAATTACACCTTAATTAAAAGTTTCCCAGAAGGAAACAAACCAATTTCACACCCAATTTTAATTAGTAGCTGTGGGTGTGGGCTTTCTGACGTGCACAGTTGTAAAGCATTCTTGGCCCAGCAGGGTTGGCATGAGCCCCTTTAGATTTTTAAATAATCTGTGGGTAATAATGTAGGACATTTACAGCAATTGAGAGGAGTTGTGGTGGTGGGAGCTGTCATGAGATAGTCACAGCAATTGCATACATATACTGTATCTCCTTACATTATGTCTTTGACCTCATTTTAGACTTATTATGCTGCACGGTGGTGTAGTGGCTAGCACTGTCACCTCACAGCAAGAGGGCTGCGGGTTCGATTCCCGGTCGGAGCGGTCCTTCTGTGTGGAGTTTGCATGTTCTCCCCGTGGCAGCGTGGGTTCTCTCCGGGCTCTCCGGCTTCCTCCCACAGTCCAAAGACATGCTGCAGGTTAATTGATCTCTAAATTGCCCATAGGAGTGAATGGTTGTATGTCCCTACATGTGCCCTCGATGGACTGGCGGCCTGTCCAGGGTGTCCCCTGCCTTCGCCCTATGTCAGCTGGGATAGGCTCCAGCACCCCCGCGACCCTAATGAGGATAAGTGGTATTGAAAATGGATGGATGGATGGATGGTTTTTAAGTTTGATAAAAGTGTAAATAAATCGATCAAATGACGGAAATGGAATCAGCGTCTGCAGAGTTGTGATTTTTTTTAAACGTGTAAGTTGAGAAACAGAGTCCTGTAACATGGCACAGAATATAAGAAGTACAAAGACTAAGTTACCACAGAATATAAGAAGTACAAAGAACAGGCCACCACAGAATATAAGAAGTACAAAGAACAGGTTACCACAGAATATAAGAAGTACAAAGGAGAGGTTACCACAGATGTTGTTTTGCATATATTTATTAATCTCCTGGAGTCTAGTAGCAACTGACCGGGAACTACAGGTAAAAAACTGCCTTTTATCTGGTCAAAGAGAAGAGAACAATCTTTAGGTACTTTTAGGCAGAGCAAGACGAGAATAAATGTATTTTGTTGTTGTGCATATAAGTTAAAAGGTCATTTGGTTTTCACCTCAAATGGTCATCAGGGCAGAAGTAGTAAAAAAAATAAATAAATTGAAAACATGGTACTCTGTGAACATAATATATCGTGAATTATTTTTGCACAAAATATATTCTATTAATTCATTGCTCCAGAGAAAACGTAACAAAATAACTGAATATTAATTATATAGTAAAAAAAAAACACACAATAACCATACAAATCACATCACTCAGGACAATAAAATCTGATCAAGATCTCGTGTTGAGATCATCATGACATGACACAAATTATTGAGACAAAGTAACAATACATATTTAGAACAAGGCTAGTTTCTTTCTTGAAATAAGGAACAACATTTAAGGCACATCTAATTACACAGTGGTTTAAAAAGTCTCTAACAATAACAAATAGACTTCACATGCAATTTCTATGGGCAGCTGTGGGTGTGGGCTATCTTTTGTCTGGGCTCTGGATATGGATGATTTCAAGGGATAGTTCTGTGTACAGGGAAACTACTCCCTCATCAGCTACCTTCGCTCTCTCGTATCCCAGGGTGTGTAGAAATATTTTGTTCATGATCCAGCCAGTAATTAGTTATTGACATTTGTGAACGTTGACTGTACAAACTAAAGAAAGTGTACTATTATTTCTACAGATTTTCATCCCCTTCCCACTATGGAAACCACCCTAAATCAAGTGACTCCGTCTATAAACAAACATCCACCTGGGGCTGCAAGGTGGTGTAGTGGCTAGCACTGTCGCCTCACAGCAAGAGGGCCGTGGCTTCAATTCCCGGTCGGAGCGGTCCTTCTGTGTGGAGTTTGCATGTTCTCCCCGTGGCAGTGTGGGTTCTCTCCGGGCTCTCTGGCTTCCTCCCACAGTCCAAAGACATGCTGCAGGTTAATTGATCTCTAAATTGCCCATAGGTGTGAATGTGAGAGTGAATGGTTGTATGTCCCTAAATGTGCCCTCGATGGACTGGCGGCCTGTCCAGGGTGTCCCCTGCCTTCGCCCTATGTCAGCTGGGATAGGCTCCAGCGCCCCCGCGACCCTAATGAGGATAAGCGGTATTGAAAATGGATGGATGGATGCAATTTCTATGGGCAGCTGTGGGTGTTGGCTATCTTTTGTCTGGGCTCTGGATATGGATGATTTCAAGGGATAGTTCTGTGTACAGGGAAACTACTCCCTCATCAGCTACCTTCGCTCTCTCGTATCCCAGGGTGTGTAGAAATATTTTGTTCATTATCCAGCCAGTAATTAGTTATTGACATTTGTGAACGTTGACTGTACAAACTAAAGAAATTGTACTATTATTTCTACAGATTTTCATCCCCTTCCCACTATGGAAACAACCCTCAATCAAGTGACTCCGTCTATAAACAAACATCCACCTCACACCAAACCTTGTCCCAGACCATCAATATCTACTTCATCCAACATCCCAGACAATTTCTGTGCTACAAAGACTGGTGGGATTCATGCCAAACCTGATGCCCCGAGTTCCTTTTACAGTTGTGCCAATGGCATCACCTGGATCCTTAACTGCCCAACAAATGTGGTCTTTCAAGATAGCTGCAAATGCTGTAACTGGCCCTAAACAATTGACAAACCCTAGTCCTGTTAAGCAATGGTCCCTTACTCCAATAACAATATACAAGGTTGACGTTAGGAACTTGATCAGTAGCCTGCACTGCCATGTCTCACATGCTCTGAGACCTGATGATCTCACACATTGGAACAACAATGTGCCATCCATTAAAACAACATGAAGGTGTGTCTTGTTGACGCAAAGCACCACTTGGAACTACGTAAAAATAGTCACACATGCTCTGAGTGGATATAAAACACTGAAACAGTAATGCAAATGAGTTTTCATGTGTATAACACCAAATGTTAGAATCTAAAGATTTAATGAATCAGATCACTTATTTTTCATTATTAGCATCTGACCTGCCTAAGATTAAGCTTAGGGCTTGAAAGGGAAAAATATAAGTGCCAGTACTCCCCTTTTTCACATGTTGGCTTGTGTACAGGACGCCATCTGAATACCAGTCCAAAGCATTTTTGGTTAAAAAAAAAAAGTGTCATACACAGCGCTGTGCCATCAGTGTCTGATTTAATATATTCAATTCAGTTTATGAACATAGACTTATTAATTATTGAATATTTATTAAATATTTTGTTTTTTAAAAATGTATTCTAATTTTAATTTTCTTTTTTTTAAATCTCACAAACCCCCTGGACTGCCTGCACGTACCCCCATTTGAGAACCACTATTCTATAGTATGCCGAAAATACTCCAATAAAATTTGTAGTGAAACATTATAGGGTTAAGGAGGTGCATTTCTATATATTGACCACAGTGATCTGTTACAGTGCTTTCCTGTGTTATTCAACACCTATTGTATTGCTCTATAATATAATATAGAAGGCATACAGCCTGTAATCAACACCAGGCAGCCAGCTATTCATTCAGGCTTTAGGAGCAGTGTCCCAGTCAGATTGAGAGACATATTCTGAATTAAAAGATACTAGAAGATATTGTGTTTGTGGCCAAATGTTTCATGTGATTTGACTTAAAAATACCCAATTTTGGACCCTTACTATTACTATAAATAACACCCAAGATACTTAAAAAGTAGCTATAGTTAATCAATTCTTTTTATCATTTACATATATCACATTTCTTTATTCTCTGGAAATGTTTGCCCTGTAAAATAATATTCTGTAAATCAAAAGAGCAGATTCAGAACATTTAAAAATAATATGTTACTGATTATATTTGTTCTTAAATGAATTACAACACTCCCGTTAGTTGTAATTGTCCCAGAAGCTTTTATTGAGGCGACTTCATTATTAACAATTACAAGTCCCAACTTAATTTAACAAGTTTTTTTCAACTGGAATCCAATTAAGTTGTATGCTAAAATATGCTAATAATTTGCTAAATCACATTAAGTGGTCCTCATTTGGATTTGAACTCCACATCAGTAAAGTCATAGACTGCACCTTGCAGACAGAATTTACTCAAAACCAATTCTGTGGAAGTTAGGTGTCGGGAACAATTTTTTTCTAACAAGTCAGTTAATCAGTGAGCAACACTAGACATCTGACTTTACACTTTTATGGATAATTAACGCACAGGTATGTGGTATAATATCACTGATTGATGCCAGGATACCAACAGTAATTGCAGTATTTTTTAAGGACCACATTTGTTTTGCAGTGTTAGATGTAAGATATTTCAGGCCTATCTCTCCTCTCCTGTAGAGTCCAGCAAATAATGAACATAACAGGTTTAGATAAACTGAGAGTTACAGCCATAACATGCCAGTTCGTTCATGGCCAGTTACTTTTAAGACTCCCTGAGTTCAATAAATATATGTAAACATGACATGACATGATTTAAATACACAATTCTTGAGACAAAGTTACAATACAAACACATAATCTACCTCTCTCCTGTTGAGGCTTCAGTCGTACTACTTTGAATAGTCACATGAATGTGTGGCTGCTGGAGGATAACAGAGCACCATTTGGACTGCTTACATATTCTACCTAGGAGTTGTTGTTGGGCACTGAAGTTAGGGCAGTCCTGTTGCTCTGCCACTCTACACTGCCACTGGCCAGCTGTTGGACTTATTATAAAAAAGGTCTATATTGTGTTGTTCATTTTCACAAACAGCAGATAGGCAAACAGCAACCAATACAGAACAACCAAACATAGATCAACCCCCCCCCCCCGAAAAAAACGTGCCATTATAAGTCTGTTATTTCGGTGATATTGATTATTGATTTATTATTTTGAGCAAGTTAGGATTTTTGTACTTAGAGACAGCGCATGAATACATGAATGCAATAGGCAACATCTGTGTCATAATGTCAGACAAATCCATTCAACAAAGGTTAAACATAAACCAAAGAGAACACAAACATACGATTAAATACCCCAACAATTACATAGGCCTAAATCATATACAACGATCATGGAGTTAAGTAATGCATTTCAGATAAATTAACATATCTATGGGGTATTTCCCATGACTTTCATGAGAGAGGTTTCCGTTATGTGTAGTGGTAGGTTAATAAGGATGTCTGGGATAGTCACAGGCATTTATGGATTGTACATACACCAAATTTGATGGGCATTGTAGGATGTAGGTTATGCCACCTGAACAGCTTAAAAAAGAATGTTGGTCATGAGGGTTGGTATATTGCCCATCTGGTCTTCCGTGACAGTCGTTTCCGTTTGGGGATCCAGTAGTTTGAGCAGGATAGTCACAGGCATTTATGGATTCTACATACACCAAATTTGATGGGCATTTTAGGATGTATGTTATGCCACCTGAACAGCTTAAAAACGAATGTTGGTCATGAGGGTTGGTATATTGCCCATCTGGTCTTCCGTGACAGTCGTTTCCGTTTGGGGATACGGTAGTTTGAGCAGGATAGTCACAGGCATTTTTGTATTGTGCATACACCAAACCTGCAGGGCATGGTTGGACGTGGGTTTTTCCAGCTACACAGCTCAAAAAAGAATGTTGGTCATGAGGGTTGCTATAATGCCCATCTGGTTTTCCATGACAGTAGTTTTCGTTTGGGGATCCGGTAGTTTGAGCAGGATAGTCACAGGAATTTATGGATTCTACATACACCAAATTTGATGGGCATTTTAGGATGTAGGTTATGCCACCTGAACAGCTTAAGAAAGAATGTTGGTCATGAGGGTTGGTATATTGCCCATCTGCTTTTCCATGACAGTAGTTTCCGTTTGGGGATCCGGTAGTTTGAGCAGGATAGTCACAGGCATTTATGGATTCTACATACACCAAATTTGATGGGCATTTTAGGATGTATGTTATGCCACCTGAACAGCTTAAAAACGAATGTGGGTCATGAGGGTTGGTATATTGCCCATCTGGTCTTCCGTGACAGTAGTTTCCGTTTGGGGATACGGTAGTTTGAGCAGGATAGTCACAGGCATTTTTGTATGGTGCATACACCAAACCTGCAGGGCATGGTTGGACGTGGGTTTTTCCAGCTACACAGCTCAAAAAAGAATGTTGGTCATGAGGGTTGCTATAATGCCCATCTGGTTTTCCATGACAGTAGTTTCCGTTTTGTGTACCGTTAGTTTGAGCAGGATAGTCACAGGCATTTATGGATTCTACATACACCAAATTTGATGGGCATTTTAGGATGTATGTTATGCCACCTGAACAGCTTAAAAACGAATGTTGGTCATGAGGGTTGGTATATTGCCCATCTGGTCTTCCGTGACAGTCGTTTCCGTTTGGGGATACGGTAGTTTGAGCAGGATAGTCACAGGCATTTTTGTATGGTGCATACACCAACCCTGCAGGGCATGGTTGGACGTGGGTTTTTCCAGCTACACAGCTCAAAAAAGAATGTTGGTCATGAGGGTTGCTATAATGCCCATCTGGTTTTCCATGACAGTAGTTTCCGTTTTGTGTACCGTTAGTTTGAGCAGGATAGTCACAGGCATTTATGGATTCTACATACACCAAATTTGATGGGCATTTTAGGATGTAGGTTATGCCACCTGAACAGCTTAAGAAAGAATGTTGGTCATGAGGGTTGGTATATTGCCCATCTGCTTTTCCATGACAGTAGTTTCCGTTTGGGGATCCGGTAGTTTGAGCAGGATAGTCACAGGCATTTTTGTATTGTGCATACACCAACCCTGCAGGGCATGGTTGGACGTGGGTTTTTCCAGCTACACAGCTCAAAAAAGAATGTTGGTCATGAGGGTTGCTATAATGCCCATCCGGTTTTCCATGACAGTAGTTTCCGTTTGGGGATCCGGTAGTTTGAGCAGGATAGTCACAGGCATTTATGGATTCTACATACACCAAATTTGATGGGCATTTTAGGATGTATGTTATGCCACCTGAACAGCTTAAAAACGAATGTTGGTCATGAGGGTTGGTATATTGCCCATCTGGTCTTCCGTGACAGTTGTTTCCGTTTGGGGATACGGTAGTTTGAGCAGGATAGTCACAGGCATTTATGGATTCTACATATACCAAATTTGATGGGCATTTTAGGATGTAGGTTATGCCACCTGAACAGCTTAAAAAAGAATGTTGGTCATGAGGGTTGGTATATTGCCCATCTGTTCTTCCATGACAGTAGTTTCCGTTTGGGGATCCGGTAGTTTGAGCAGGATAGTCACAGGCATTTTTGTATTGTGCAAACACCAAACCTGCTGGGCATGGTTGGACGTGGGTTTTTCCAGCTAGACATTGGTAAAATGAATGTTGGTCAACAGGGTTAGCGTAGTTCCCATCCGCTCTTCCATGACAGGGGTTTACAGGAAGTAATGGAATTCCTGTCACAAGGCCAGGTAAACCTACAAGAATTATAGTCATATTTGTGTTAATAGTTCTTTCTGAAAGAGCACATATTTTCACTCTGCATAACGAAAATGTATAAATGTAATAAAAAAGGATTATATTAAAGATAATGACATTGAATCACCACTACCCCATACCTTGCTGATTCTCTAATTGTTGAGTTAAGGACATCATTTATTGAATAGTAAGACTGTTAATTATGAATTATACATGTGATAAACTTACCCAATCTGGCGATGATCACACAGAGACCTTCAAAGTGACAGACTGGTTAGTATCGGTTTTAAACTCAGATTAACAAGGGACTGTACCCATAAGTGAGTTCAACATACCCAGGCTATGTTTTGGTTATCTGGTTAAACTAACCCTAACAACAACAATCCCATTAAGATGGTAATCTACTCCGTAAATCAATCCAGGGTTTTTTTAATCTGGTTATGACCGTGTTCACATAAAAAGAAAAAAATGTTTGCAGCATCTGACCAATCACCACAACGGACAAGTCTGCTGTCAGCAGAGCGAAGACAAAATTATAATATCGGACTAATACGTAGAAGTTAAACACGTAATTCAGTGCTAAGGTATCAAGGTTTAAACTGACAAATGAAGGAAGGACAGCCGGCCAGAAAATGCCTACTGTGTTAATGCGTACATTAACAGATCTATGATAGTACTGCTTGAAGCAGTGATATTCTAAATCAGTTTAGTTCAGGAGGCGCTGCTTTTATACGAGTTGACCTCCTATCTTTAACATCACCTTCTCCGGAGCAAGTTAGGTGTTTAGCATAAGTAACCATGGCAATCTATGCAGGTAAGAAGTTAACCTCTGTCATGGAACTAAAAACCCAGACCAAACACTGAAGTTACCTAACACACCCTCTACCCTGCACAGCACAGGCCTAAGGACATTCAAGCCAAAAAATAACAATAACAAAAGTATTATAGTATTATAACGCTGTGTGGATTATCAAGAATATAAAGTGAATTACATTAACTGTAACTATTATCTGAGTGGCAAAAACATAGGTAAACAAACCAATATTACAATAATGTTAATATAAATTCATTAATCCACTAAGCATTTTGCTTTTAGGCAAGTGCAAGCAAAAGAGTTGTTTAAGACCATGTTGATCTTCAACAGATACCATAGACCACTGGAAGTAAGTTAAAAAATAGCTTGTTGTGATTTGGGGCCTTACCTGCAGTTAGAGTGAGCTTGCACATTTTGTCACTATGTGGGTAAGCAGAAACAGAAGCATTTGATTAATGTGCAGCGGAAACATATATGAAAACAATTATTAACAAGTTAAACAAATACTCATCCTGAGCCAAATATTTATAAATTGTTCCTGCAAATTGTTTTCATTTTAAGTCAGAAAACCTGACAGCATAATACACAAACTTGCTGCATCGTCTTTAGAAAGTGTGTCACTTTCATATTCTGTGGTGTGTCCAGCAGTGCCAATAGGCAGTTTGTGGTTTTCAAATTATTGGAAAAACTGGTGTATTTTAGCATATAAGATAAAGCCAACAGCCACTGTCAGCCCCTACCAAAATATGTAAGGCATATTCTCAATTATCACCTTGATAAACATTCAAAATTTGACAATTAAGTGAACCGAAATGAGAGAAAAAATGTACAATACAGCTATCGAATGCCTAAAGTATAGGTAGACAGTAGGAAGGACATAGTGGTACTCAGCATCTTCCAACACATACAAAATCCCTTTATTTGATATATGTATAGCAATATACACTGCAACACAAGCAAAACAGTGAAAAAGTGGATTGTTGAAATCGTAGTAAAAGTTATACTTACAAATGGTGAAAGAAGTAAACACTGTCTCTCTGCTGTGACTGATGACTGACAGATGTCTCTCTGTGATGCTTTAAATGGGTATGAAGCTGACGGGGTGTGGCAATAAAGTACGTCACAATGTTCCAATTTTACAATTGTCCACCGATGGAAACTGGCACAGAATAAAAGTGGTTATCAGAGTTCACAGTTGTGACTCATTGTTTATCTCAAAGGGTTACTAAAGTCACAATGATTGGATATTTTCAGATGTGGGTAAATGTTGGTATTATATGGGTTGATTGATACAACAAAAGGACAAATAACCTTTTTTTATTATAATGTCACATTGGCAGCTGTCGATTGCTTTATTTCCTGCAGAAAACTCATTATTCATACTGAGTGACCATGAAAATAAAGATACTCGCCTAATGTAAGATAAAAGTAATGCAATAAACAACAAAGTACAGCTTTCAAGAAAAACGTTTACACATGAGTGGGAACAGATATATGTAATACAACATTATGATACGATGTAAGGTTTATCAAAATACACAAATTGTTGAGACACAGTAACAATACATGGACAGAACAAGGCTAGTTTCCTTGTTGAAATGAGGAAGAGCATATAAGGCACATCTTAATTACACCTTAATTAAAAGTTTCCCAGAAGGAAACAAACCAATTTCACACCCAATTTTAATTAGTAGCTGTGGGTGTGAGCTTTCTGACGTGCACAGTTGTAAAGCATTCTTGGCCCAGCAGGGTTGGCATGAGCCCCTTTAGATTTTTAAATAATCTGTGGGTAATAAAGTAGGACATTTACAGCAATTGAGAGGAGTTGTGGTGGTGGGAGCTGTCATGAGATAGTCACAGCAATTGCATACATATACTGTATCTCCTTACATCATGTCTTTGACCTCATTTTAGACTTATTATGGTTTTGAGTTTGATAAAAGTGTAAATAATTCGATCAAATGACGGAAATGGAATCAGCGACTGCAGAGTTGTGATTTTTTTTAACGTGTGAGTCGAGAGACAGAGTCCTGTAACATGGCACAGAATATAAGAAGTACAAAGAACAGGCCACCACAGAATATAAGAAGTACAAAGACCAAGATACCACAGACTATAAGAAGTACAAAGACCAAGTTACCACAGAATATAAGAAGTACAAAGAACAGGTTATCACATAATATAAGAAGTACAAAGAACAGGTTACCACAGATGTTGTTTTGCATATATTTATTAATCTCCTGGAGTCTAGTAGCAACTGACCGGGAACTACAGGTAAAAAACTGCCTTTTATCTGGCCATGCCTTACAATGCTCTTAAAGACAAACAACTGGTCAAAGAGAAGAGAACAATCTTTAGGTACTTTTAGGCAGAGCAAGACGAGAATAAATGTAATTTGTTGTTGTGCATATAAGTTAAAAGGTCATTTGGTTTTCACCTCAAATGGTCATCCGGGCAGAAGTAGTAAAAAAATAAAATAAATTGAAAACATGGTACTCTGTGAACATAATATATCGTGAATTATTTTTGCACAAAATATATTCTATTAATTCATTGCTCCAGAGAAAATGTAACAACATAACTGAATATTAATTATATAGTTTAAAAAAAACACACAATAACCATACAAATCACATCACTCAGGACAATAAAATCTTATCAAGATCTCGTGTTGAGATCATTATGACATGACACAAATTATTGAGACAAAGTAACAATACATATTCAGAACAAGGCTAGTTTCTTTCTTGAAATAAGGAACAACACTTAAGGCACATCTAATTACACAGTGGTTTAAAAAGTCTCTAACAATAACAAATAGACTTCACATGCAATTTCTATGGGCAGCTGTGGGTGTGGGCTATCTTTTGTCTGGGCTCTGGATATGGATGATTTCAAGGGATAGTTCTGTGTACAGGGAAACTACTCCCTCATCAGCTACCTTCGCTCTCTCGTATCCCAGGGTGTGTAGAAATATTTTTTTCATGATCCAGCCAGTAATTAGTTATTGACATTTGTGAACTTTGACTGTATAGACTAAAGAAAATGTACTATTAATTCTACAGATTTTCATCCCCTTCCCACTATGGAAACCACCCTAAATCAAGTGACTCCGTCAATAAACAAACATCCACCTCACACCAAACCTTGTCCCAGACCATCAATATCTACTTCATCCAACATCCCAGACAATTTCTGTGCTACAAAGACTGGTGGGATTCATGCCAAACCTGATGCCCCGAGTTCCTTTTACAGTTGTGCCAATGGCATCACCTGGATCCTTAACTGCCCAACAAATGTGGTCTTTCAAGATAGCTGCAAATGCTGTAACTGGCCCTAAACAATTGACAAGCCCTATTCCTGTTATAGCAATGGTCCCTTACTCCAATAACAATATACAAGGTTGACGTTAGGAACTTGATCAGTAGCCTGCACTGCCATGTCTCACATGCTCTGAGACCTGATGATCTCACACATTGGAACAACAATGTGCCATCCATTAAAACAACATGAAGGTGTGTTTTGTTGATGCAAAGCACCACTTGGAACTACGTAAAAATAGTCACACATGCCCTGAGTGGATATAAAACACTCAAACAGTAATGCAAATGAGTTTTCATGTGTAAAACACCAAATGTTAGAATCTAAAGATTTAATGAATCAGATCACTTATTTTTCATTATTAGCATCTGACCTGCCTAAGATTAAGCTTAGGGCTTGAAAGGGAGAAATATAAGTGCCAGTACTCCCCTTATTCACATGTTGGCTTGTGTACAGGACGCCATCTGAATACCAGTCCAAAGCATTTTTGGTTAAAAAAAAAAAGTGTCATACACAGCGCTGTGCCATCAGTGTCTGATTTAATATATTCAATTCAGTTTATGAACATAGACTTATTAATTATTGAATATTTATTAAATATTTTGTTTTTTAAAAATGTATTCTAATTTTAATTTTCTTTTTTTTTAAATCTCACAAACCCCCATTTGAGAACCACTATTCTATAGTATGCTGAAAATACTCCAATAATATTTCTAGTGAAACATTATAGGGTTAAGGAGGTGTATTTCTATATATTGACCTGAGTGATCTGTTACAATGTTTTCCTATGTTATTCAACACCTATTGTATTGCTCTATAATATAATATAGAAGGCATACAGCCTGTAATCAACACCAGGCAGCCAGCTATTCATTCAGGTTTTAGGAGCAGTGTCCCAGTCAGATTGAGAGACATATTCTGAATTAAAAGATACTAGAAGATATTGTGTTTGTGGCCAAATGTTTCATGTGATTTGACTTAAAAATACCCAATTTTGGACCCTTATTATTACTATAAATAACACCCAAGATACTTAAAAAGTAGCTATAGTTAATAAATTATTTTTATCATTTACATATATCACATTTCTTTATTCTCTGGAAATGTTTGCCCTGTAAAATAATATTCTGTAAATCAAAAGAACAGATTCAGAAAACTTTAAAATAATATGTTACTGATTATTTTTGTTCTTAAATGAATTACAACACTCCCGTTAGTTGTAATTGTCGCAGAAGCTTTTATTGAGGCAACTTCATTATTAACAATTACATGTCCCAACTTAATTTAACAAGTTTTTTTCAACTGGAATCCAATTAAGTTGTATGCTAAAATATGCTAAAAATTAGCTAAATCACATTAAGTGGTCCTCATTTGGATTCGAACTCCACATCAGTAAAGTCATAGACTGCACCTTGCAGACAGAACTTACTCAAAACCAATTCTGTGGAAGTTAGGTGTCGGGAACAATTTTTTTCTAACAAGTCAATTAATCAGTGAGCAACACTAGACATCTGACTTTACACTTTTATGGATAATTAACGCACAGGTATGTGGTATAATATCACTGATTGATGCCAGGATACCAACAGTAATTGCAGTATTTTTTAAGGACCACATTTGTTTTGCAGTGTTAGATGTAAGATATTTCAGGCCTATCTCTCCTCTCCTGTAGAGTCCAGCAAATAATGAACATAACAGGTTTAGATAAACTGAGAGTTACAGCCATAACATGCCAGTTCGTTCATGGCCAGTTACTTTTAAGACTCCCTGAGTTCAATAAATATATGTAAACATGACATGACATGATTTAAATACACAATTCTTGAGACAAAGTTACAATACAAACACATAATCTACCTCTCTCCTGTTGAGGCTTCAGTCGTACTACTTTGAATAGTCACATGAATGTGTGGCTGCTGGAGGATAACAGAGCACCATTTGGACTGCTTACATATTCTACCTAGGAGTTGTTGTTGGGCACTGAAGTTAGGGCAGTCCTGTTGCTCTGCCACTCTACACTGCCACTGGCCAGCTGTTGGACTTATTATAAAAAAGGTCTATATTGTGTTGTTCATTTTCACAAACAGCAGATAGGCAAACAGCAACCAATACAGAACAACCAAACATAGATCAACCCCCCCCCCCCCCCCCCCCCCCCCCCCCCCCCCCCCCCCCCCCCCCCCCCCCCGAAAAAAACGTGCCATTATAAGTCTGTTATTTCGGTGATATTGATTATTGATTTATTATTTTGAGCAAGTTAGGATTTTTGTACTTAGAGACAGCACATGAATACATGAATGCAATAGGCAACATCTGTGTCATAATGTCAGACAAATCCATTCACCAAAGGTTAAACATAAACCAAAGAGAACACAAACATACGATTAAATACCCCAACAATTACATAGGCCTAAATCATATACAACGATCATGGAGTTAAGTAATACATTTCAGATAAATTAACATATCTATGGGGTATTTCCCATGACTTTCATGAGAGAGGTTTCCGTTATGTGTAGTGGTAGGTTAATAAGGATGTCTGGGATAGTCACAGGCATTTATGGATTGTACATACACCAAATTTGATGGGCATTGTAGGATGTAGGTTATGCCACCTGAACAGCTTAAAAAAGAATGTTGGTCATGAGGGTTGGTATATTGCCCATCTGGTCTTCCGTGACAGTCGTTTCCGTTTGGGGATCCAGTAGTTTGAGCAGGATAGTCACAGGCATTTATGGATTCTACATACACCAAATTTGATGGGCATTTTAGGATGTATGTTATGCCACCTGAACAGCTTAAAAACGAATGTTGGTCATGAGGGTTGGTATATTGCCCATCTGGTCTTCCGTGACAGTCGTTTCCGTTTGGGGATACGGTAGTTTGAGCAGGATAGTCACAGGCATTTTTGTATGGTGCATACACCAAACCTGCTGGGCATGGTTGGACGTGGGTTTTTCCAGCTACACAGCTCAAAAAAGAATGTTGGTCATGAGGGTTGCTATAATGCCCATCTGGTTTTCCATGACAGTAGTTTCCGTTTGGGGATCCGGTAGTTTGAGCAGGATAGTCACAGGAATTTATGGATTCTACATACACCAAATTTGATGGGCATTTTAGGATGTAGGTTATGCCACCTGAACAGCTTAAGAAAGAATGTTGGTCATGAGGGTTGGTATATTGCCCATCTGCTTTTCCATGACAGTAGTTTCCGTTTGGGGATCCGGTAGTTTGAGCAGGATAGTCACAGGCATTTATGGATTCTACATACACCAAATTTGATGGGCATTTTAGGATGTATGTTATGCCACCTGAACAGCTTAAAAACGAATGTTGGTCATGAGGGTTGGTATATTGCCCATCTGGTCTTCCGTGACAGTCGTTTCCGTTTGGGGATACGGTAGTTTGAGCAGGATAGTCACAGGCATTTTTGTATGGTGCATACACCAAACCTGCAGGGCATGTTTGGACGTGGGTTTTTCCAGCTACACAGCTCAAAAAAGAATGTTGGTCATGAGGGTTGCTATAATGCCCATCTGGTTTTCCATGACAGTAGTTTCCGTTTTGTGTACCGTTAGTTTGAGCAGGATAGTCACAGGCATTTATGGATTCTACATACACCAAATTTGATGGGCATTTTAGGATGTATGTTATGCCACCTGAACAGCTTAAAAACGAATGTTGGTCATGAGGGTTGGTATATTGCCCATCTGGTCTTCCGTGACAGTCGTTTCCGTTTGGGGATACGGTAGTTTGAGCAGGATAGTCACAGGCATTTTTGTATGGTGCATACACCAACCCTGCAGGGCATGGTTGGACGTGGGTTTTTCCAGCTACACAGCTCAAAAAAGAATGTTGGTCATGAGGGTTGCTATAATGCCCATCTGGTTTTCCATGACAGTAGTTTCCGTTTTGTGTACCGTTAGTTTGAGCAGGATAGTCACAGGCATTTATGGATTCTACATACACCAAATTTGATGGGCATTTTAGGATGTATGTTATGCCACCTGAACAGCTTAAAAACGAATGTTGGTCATGAGGGTTGGTATATTGCCCATCTGGTCTTCCGTGACAGTCGTTTCCGTTTGGGGATACGGTAGTTTGAGCAGGATAGTCACAGGCATTTTTGTATGGTGCATACACCAACCCTGCAGGGCATGGTTGGACGTGGGTTTTTCCAGCTACACAGCTCAAAAAAGAATGTTGGTCATGAGGGTTGCTATAATGCCCATCTGGTTTTCCATGACAGTAGTTTCCGTTTTGTGTACCGTTAGTTTGAGCAGGATAGTCACAGGCATTTATGGATTCTACATACACCAAATTTGATGGGCATTTTAGGATGTAGGTTATGCCACCTGAACAGCTTAAGAAAGAATGTTGGTCATGAGGGTTGGTATATTGCCCATCTGCTTTTCCATGACAGTAGTTTCCGTTTGGGGATCCGGTAGTTTGAGCAGGATAGTCACAGGCATTTATGGATTCTACATACACCAAATTTGATGGGCATTTTAGGATGTATGTTATGCCACCTGAACAGCTTAAAAACGAATGTTGGTCATGAGGGTTGGTATATTGCCCATCTGGTCTTCCGTGACAGTCGTTTCCGTTTGGGGATACGGTAGTTTGAGCAGGATAGTCACAGGCATTTTTGTATTGTGCATACACCAACCCTGCAGGGCATGGTTGGACGTGGGTTTTTCCAGCTACACAGCTCAAAAAAGAATGTTGGTCATGAGGGTTGCTATAATGCCCATCCGGTTTTCCATGACAGTAGTTTCCGTTTGGGGATCCGGTAGTTTGAGCAGGATAGTCACAGGCATTTATGGATTCTACATACACCAAATTTGATGGGCATTTTAGGATGTATGTTATGCCACCTGAACAGCTTAAAAACGAATGTTGGTCATGAGGGTTGGTATATTGCCCATCTGGTCTTCCGTGACAGTCGTTTCCGTTTGGGGATACGGTAGTTTGAGCAGGATAGTCACAGGCATTTATGGATTCTACATATACCAAATTTGATGGGCATTTTAGGATGTAGGTTATGCCACCTGAACAGCTTAAAAAAGAATGTTGGTCATGAGGGTTGGTATATTGCCCATCTGTTCTTCCATGACAGTAGTTTCCGTTTGGGGATCCGGTAGTTTGAGCAGGATAGTCACAGGCATTTTTGTATTGTGCAAACACCAAACCTGCTGGGCATGGTTGGACGTGGGTTTTTCCAGCTAGACATTGGTAAAATGAATGTTGGTCAACAGGGTTAGCGTAGTTCCCATCCGCTCTTCCATGACAGGGGTTTACAGGAAGTAATGGAATTCCTGTCACAAGGCCAGGTAAACCTACAAGAATTATAGTCAGATTTGTGTTAATAGTTCTTTCTGAAAGAGCACATATTTTCACTCTGCATAACGAAAATGTATAAATGTAATAAAAAAGGATTATATTAAAGATAATGACATTGAATCACCACTACCCCATACCTTGCTGATTCTCTAATTGTTGAGTTAAGGACATCATTTATTGAATAGTAAGACTGTTAATTATGAATTATACATGTGATAAACTTACCCAAGCTGGCGATGATCACACAGAGACCTTCAAAGTGACAGACTGGTTAGTATCGGTTTTAAACTCAGATTAACAAGGGACTGTACCCATAAGTGAGTTCAACATACCCAGGCTATGTTTTGGTTATCTGGTTAAACTAACCCTAACAACAACAATCCCATTAAGATGGTAATCTACTCCGTAAATCAATCCAGGGTTTTTTTAATCTGGTTATGACCGTGTTCACATAAAAAGAAAAAAATGTTTGCAGCATCTGACCAATCACCACAACGGACAAGTCTGCTGTCAGCAGAGCGAAGACAAAATTATAATATCGGACTAATACGTAGAAGTTAAACACGTAATTCAGTGCTAAGGTATCAAGGTTTAAACTGACAAATGAAGGAAGGACAGCCGGCCAGAAAATGCCTACTGTGTTAATGCGTACATTAACAGATCTATGATAGTACTGCTTGAAGCAGTGATATTCTAAATCAGTTTAGTTCAGGAGGCGCTGCTTTTATACGAGTTGACCTCCTATCTTTAACATCACCTTCTCCGGAGCAAGTTAGGTGTTTAGCATAAGTAACCATGGCAATCTATGCAGGTAAGAAGTTAACCTCTGTCATGGAACTAAAAACCCAGACCAAACACTGAAGTTACCTAACACACCCTCTACCCTGCACAGCACAGGCCTAAGGACATTCAAGCCAAAAAATAACAATAACAAAAGTATTATAGTATTATAACGCTGTGTGGATTATCAAGAATATAAAGTGAATTACATTAACTGTAACTATTATCTGAGTGGCAAAAACATAGGTAAACAAACCAATATTACAATAATGTTAATATAAATTCATTAATCCACTAAGCATTTTGCTTTTAGGCAAGTGCAAGCAAAAGAGTTGTTTAAGACCATGTTGATCTTCAACAGATACCATAGACCACTGGAAGTAAGTTAAAAAATAGCTTGTTGTGATTTGGGGCCTTACCTGCAGTTAGAGTGAGCTTGCACATTTTGTCACTATGTGGGTAAGCAGAAACAGAAGCATTTGATTAATGTGCAGCGGAAACATATATGAAAACAATTATTAACAAGTTAAACAAATACTCATCCTGAGCCAAATATTTATAAATTGTTCCTGCAAATTGTTTTCATTTTAAGTCAGAAAACCTGACAGCATAATACACAAACTTGCTGCATCATCTTTAGAAAGTGTGTCACTTTCATATTCTGTGGTGTGTCCAGCAGTGCCAATAGGCAGTTTGTGGTTTTCAAATTATTGGAAAAACTGGTGTATTTTAGCATATAAGATAAAGCCAACAGCCACTGTCAGCCCCTACCAAAATATGTAAGGCATATTCTCAATTATCACCTTGATAAACATTCAAAATTTGACAATTAAGTGAACCGAAATGAGAGAAAAAATGTACAATACAGCTATCGAATGCCTAAAGTATAGGTAGACAGTAGGAAGGACATAGTGGTACTCAGCATCTTCCAACACATACAAAATCCCTTTATTTGATATATGTATAGCAATATACACTGCAACACAAGCAAAACAGTGAAAAAGTGGATTGTTGAAATCGTAGTAAAAGTTATACTTACAAATGGTGAAAGAAGTAAACACTGTCTCTCTGCTGTGACTGATGACTGACAGATGTCTCTCTGTGATGCTTTAAATGGGTATGAAGCTGACGGGGTGTGGCAATAAAGTACGTCACAATGTTCCAATTTTACAATTGTCCACCGATGGAAACTGGCACAGAATAAAAGTGGTTATCAGAGTTCACAGTTGTGACTCATTGTTTATTTCAAAGGGTTACTAAAGTCACAATGATTGGATATTTTCAGATGTGGGTAAATGTTGGTATTATATGGGTTGATTGATACAACAAAAGGACAAATAACCTTTTTTTATTATAATGTCACATTGGCAGCTGTCGATTGCTTTATTTCCTGCAGAAAACTCATTATTCATACTGAGTGACCATGAAAATAAAGATACTCGCCTAATGTAAGATAAAAGTAATGCAATAAACAACAAAGTACAGCTTTCAAGAAAAACGTTTACACATGAGTGGGAACAGATATATGTAATAAAACATTATGATACGATGTAAGGTTTATCAAAATACACAAATTGTTGAGACACAGTAACAATACATGGACAGAACAAGGCTAGTTTCCTTGTTGAAATGAGGAAGAGCATATAAGGCACATCTTAATTACACCTTAATTAAAAGTTTCCCAGAAGGAAACAAACCAATTTCACACCCAATTTTAATTAGTAGCTGTGGGTGTGAGCTTTCTGACGTGCACAGTTGTAAAGCATTCTTGGCCCAGCAGGGTTGGCATGAGCCCCTTTAGATTTTTAAATAATCTGTGGGTAATAATGTAGGACATTTACAGCAATTGAGAGGAGTTGTGGTGGTGGGAGCTGTCATGAGATAGTCACAGCAATTGCATACATATACTGTATCTCCTTACATCATGTCTTTGACCTCATTTTAGACTTATTATGGTTTTGAGTTTGATAAAAGTGTAAATAATTCGATCAAATGACGGAAATGGAATCAGCGACTGCAGAGTTGTGATTTTTTTTTAACGTGTGAGTCGAGAGACAGAGTCCTGTAACATGGCACAGAATATAAGAAGTACAAAGAACAGGCCACCACAGAATATAAGAAGTACAAAGACCAAGATACCACAGACTATAAGAAGTACAAAGACCAAGTTACCACAGAATATAAGAAGTACAAAGACCAAGTTACCACAGAATATAAGAAGTACAAAGAACAGGTTATCACATAATATAAGAAGTACAAAGAACAGGTTACCACAGATGTTGTTTTGCATATATTTATTAATCTCCTGGAGTCTAGTAGCAACTGACCGGGAACTACAGGTAAAAAACTGCCTTTTATCTGGCCATGCCTTACAATGCTCTTAAAGACAAACAACTGGTCAAAGAGAAGAGAACAATCTTTAGGTACTTTTAGGCAGAGCAAGACGAGAATAAATGTAATTTGTTGTTGTGCATATAAGTTAAAAGGTCATTTGGTTTTCACCTCAAATGGTCATCCGGGCAGAAGTAGTAAAAAAATAAAATAAATTGAAAACATGGTACTCTGTGAACATAATATATCGTGAATTATTTTTGCACAAAATATATTCTATTAATTCATTGCTCCAGAGAAAATGTAACAACATAACTGAATATTAATTATATAGTTTAAAAAAAACACACAATAACCATACAAATCACATCACTCAGGACAATAAAATCTTATCAAGATCTCGTGTTGAGATCATTATGACATGACACAAATTATTGAGACAAAGTAACAATACATATTCAGAACAAGGCTAGTTTCTTTCTTGAAATAAGGAACAACACTTAAGGCACATCTAATTACACAGTGGTTTAAAAAGTCTCTAACAATAACAAATAGACTTCACATGCAATTTCTATGGGCAGCTGTGGGTGTGGGCTATCTTTTGTCTGGGCTCTGGATATGGATGATTTCAAGGGATAGTTCTGTGTACAGGGAAACTACTCCCTCATCAGCTACCTTCGCTCTCTCATATCCCAGGGTGTGTAGAAATATTTTTTTCATGATCCAGCCAGTAATTAGTTATTGACATTTGTGAACTTTGACTGTATAGACTAAAGAAAATGTACTATTAATTCTACAGATTTTCATCCCCTTCCCACTATGGAAACCACCCTAAATCAAGTGACTCCGTCAATAAACAAACATCCACCTCACACCAAACCTTGTCCCAGACCATCAATATCTACTTCATCCAACATCCCAGACAATTTCTGTGCTACAAAGACTGGTGGGATTCATGCCAAACCTGATGCCCCGAGTTCCTTTTACAGTTGTGCCAATGGCATCACCTGGATCCTTAACTGCCCAACAAATGTGGTCTTTCAAGATAGCTGCAAATGCTGTAACTGGCCCTAAACAATTGACAAGCCCTATTCCTGTTATAGCAATGGTCCCTTACTCCAATAACAATATACAAGGTTGACGTTAGGAACTTGATCAGTAGCCTGCACTGCCATGTCTCACATGCTCTGAGACCTGATGATCTCACACATTGGAACAACAATGTGCCATCCATTAAAACAACATGAAGGTGTGTTTTGTTGATGCAAAGCACCACTTGGAACTACGTAAAAATAGTCACACATGCCCTGAGTGGATATAAAACACTCAAACAGTAATGCAAATGAGTTTTCATGTGTAAAACACCAAATGTTAGAATCTAAAGATTTAATGAATCAGATCACTTATTTTTCATTATTAGCATCTGACCTGCCTAAGATTAAGCTTAGGGCTTGAAAGGGAGAAATATAAGTGCCAGTACTCCCCTTATTCACATGTTGGCTTGTGTACAGGATGCCATCTGAATACCAGTCCAAAGCATTTTTGGTTAAAAAAAAAAAGTGTCATACACAGCGCTGTGCCATCAGTGTCTGATTTAATATATTCAATTCAGTTTATGAACATAGACTTATTAATTATTGAATATTTATTAAATATTTTGTTTTTTAAAAATGTATTCTAATTTTAATTTTCTTTTTTGTTAAATCTCACAAACCCCCATTTGAGAACCACTATTCTATAGTATGCTGAAAATACTCCAATAATATTTCTAGTGAAACATTATTGGGTTAAGGAGGTGTATTTCTATATATTGACCTGAGTGATCTGTTACAATGTTTTCCTATGTTATTCAACACCTATTGTATTGCTCTATAATATAATATAGAAGGCATACAGCCTGTAATCAACACCAGGCAGCCAGCTATTCATTCAGGTTTTAGGAGCAGTGTCCCAGTCAGATTGAGAGACATATTCTGAATTAAAAGATACTAGAAGATATTGTGTTTGTGGCCAAATGTTTCATGTGATTTGACTTAAAAATACCCAATTTTGGACCCTTATTATTACTATAAATAACACCCAAGATACTTAAAAAGTAGCTATAGTTAATAAATTATTTTTATCATTTACATATATCACATTTCTTTATTCTCTGGAAATGTTTGCCCTGTAAAATAATATTCTGTAAATCAAAAGAACAGATTCAGAAAACTTTAAAATAATATGTTACTGATTATTTTTGTTCTTAAATGAATTACAACACTCCCGTTAGTTGTAATTGTCGCAGAAGCTTTTATTGAGGCAACTTCATTATTAACAATTACATGTCCCAACTTAATTTAACAAGTTTTTTTCAACTGGAATCCAATTAAGTTGTATGCTAAAATATGCTAAAAATTTGCTAAATCACATTAAGTGGTCCTCATTTGGATTCGAACTCCACATCAGTAAAGTCATAGACTGCACCTTGCAGACAGAACTTACTCAAAACCAATTCTGTGGAAGTTAGGTGTCGGGAACAATTTTTTTCTAACAAGTCAATTAATCAGTGAGCAACACTAGACATCTGACTTTACACTTTTATGGATAATTGACGCACAGGTATGTGGTATAATATCACTGATTGATGCCAGGATACCAACAGTAATTGCAGTATTTTTTAAGGACCACTTTTGTTTTGCAGTGTTAGATGTAAGATATTTCAGGCCTATCTCTCCTCTCCTGTAGAGTCCAGCAAATAATGAACATAACAGGTTTAGATAAACTGAGAGTTACAGCCATAACATGCCAGTTCGTTCATGGCCAGTTACTTTTAAGACTCCCTGAGTTCAATAAATATATGTAAACATGACATGACATGATTTAAATACACAATTCTTGAGACAAAGTTACAATACAAACACATAATCTACCTCTCTCCTGTTGAGGCTTCAGTCGTACTACTTTGAATAGTCACATTAATGTGTGGCTGCTGGAGGATAACAGAGCACCATTTGGACTGCTTACATATTCTACCTAGGAGTTGTTGTTGGGCACTGAAGTTAGGGCAGTCCTGTTGCTCTGCCACTCTACACTGCCACTGGCCAGCTGTTGGGCTTATTATAAAAAAGGTCTATATTGTGTTGTTCATTTTCACAAACAGCAGATAGGCAAACAGCAACCAATACAGAACAACCAAACATAGATCAACCCCCCCCCCCCCCGAAAAAAAAGTGCCATTATAATTCTGTTATTTCGGTGATATTGATTATTGATTTATTATTTTGAGCAAGTTAGGATTTTTGTACTTAGAGACAGCACATGAATACATGAATGCAATAGGCAACATCTGTGTCATAATGTCAGACAAATCCATTCACCAAAGGTTAAACATAAACCAAAGAGAACACAAACATACGATTAAATACCCCAACAATTACATAGGCCTAAATCATATACAACGATCATGGAGTTAAGTAATGCATTTCAGATAAATTAACATATCTATGGGGTATTTCCCATGACTTTCATGAGAGAGGTTTCCGTTATGTGTAGTGGTAGGTTAATAAGGATGTCTGGGATAGTCACAGGCATTTATGGATTGTACATACACCAAATTTGATGGGCATTTTAGGATGTATGTTATGCCACCTGAACAGCTTAAAAACGAATGTTGGTCATGAGGGTTGGTATATTGCCCATCTGGTCTTCCGTGACAGTCGTTTCCGTTTGGGGATACGGTAGTTTGAGCAGGATAGTCACAGGCATTTTTGTATTGTGCATACACCAACCCTGCAGGGCATGGTTGGACGTGGGTTTTTCCAGCTACACAGCTCAAAAAAGAATGTTGGTCATGAGGGTTGCTATAATGCCCATCTGGTTTTCCATGACAGTAGTTTCCGTTTGGGGATCCGGTAGTTTGAGCAGGATAGTCACAGGAATTTATGGATTCTACATACACCAAATTTGATGGGCATTTTAGGATGTAGGTTATGCCACCTGAACAGCTTAAGAAAGAATGTTGGTCATGAGGGTTGGTATATTGCCCATCTGCTTTTCCATGACAGTAGTTTCCGTTTGGGGATCCGGTAGTTTGAGCAGGATAGTCACAGGCATTTATGGATTCTACATACACCAAATTTGATGGGCATTTTAGGATGTATGTTATGCCACCTGAACAGCTTAAAAACGAATGTTGGTCATGAGGGTTGGTATATTGCCCATCTGGTCTTCCGTGACAGTCGTTTCCGTTTGGGGATACGGTAGTTTGAGCAGGATAGTCACAGGCATTTTTGTATGGTGCATACACCAAACCTGCAGGGCATGGTTGGACGTGGGTTTTTCCAGCTACACAGCTCAAAAAAGAATGTTGGTCATGAGGGTTGCTATAATGCCCATCTGGTTTTCCATGACAGTAGTTTCCGTTTTGTGTACCGTTAGTTTGAGCAGGATAGTCACAGGCATTTATGGATTCTACATACACCAAATTTGATGGGCATTTTAGGATGTATGTTATGCCACCTGAACAGCTTAAAAACGAATGTTGGTCATGAGGGTTGGTATATTGCCCATCTGGTCTTCCGTGACAGTCGTTTCCGTTTGGGGATACGGTAGTTTGAGCAGGATAGTCACAGGCATTTTTGTATGGTGCATACACCAACCCTGCAGGGCATGGTTGGACGTGGGTTTTTCCAGCTACACAGCTCAAAAAAGATCGTTGGTCATGAGGGTTGCTATAATGCCCATCTGGTTTTCCATGACAGTAGTTTCCGTTTTGTGTACCGTTAGTTTGAGCAGGATAGTCACAGGCATTTATGGATTCTACATACACCAAATTTGATGGGCATTTTAGGATGTAGGTTATGCCACCTGAACAGCTTAAAAACGAATGTTGGTCATGAGGGTTGGTATATTGCCCATCTGCTTTTCCATGACAGTAGTTTCCGTTTGGGGATCCGGTAGTTTGAGCAGGATAGTCACAGGCATTTATGGATTCTACATACACCAAATTTGATGGGCATTTTAGGATGTATGTTATGCCACCTGAACAGCTTAAAAACGAATGTTGGTCATGAGGGTTGGTATATTGCCCATCTGGTCTTCCGTGACAGTCGTTTCCGTTTGGGGATACGGTAGTTTGAGCAGGATAGTCACAGGCATTTTTGTATTGTGCATACACCAACCCTGCAGGGCATGGTTGGACGTGGGTTTTTCCAGCTACACAGCTCAAAAAAGAATGTTGGTCATGAGGGTTGCTATAATGCCCATCCGGTTTTCCATGACAGTAGTTTCCGTTTGGGGATCCGGTAGTTTGAGCAGGATAGTCACAGGCATTTATGGATTCTACATACACCAAATTTGATGGGCATTTTAGGATGTATGTTATGCCACCTGAACAGCTTAAAAACGAATGTTGGTCATGAGGGTTGGTATATTGCCCATCTGGTCTTCCGTGACAGTCGTTTCCGTTTGGGGATACGGTAGTTTGAGCAGGATAGTCACAGGCATTTGTGGATTCTACATATACCAAATTTGATGGGCATTTTAGGATGTAGGTTATGCCACCTGAACAGCTTAAAAAAGAATGTTGGTCATGAGGGTTGGTATATTGCCCATCTGTTCTTCCATGACAGTAGTTTCCGTTTGGGGATCCGGTAGTTTGAGCAGGATAGTCACAGGCATTTTTGTATTGTGCAAACACCAAACCTGTTGGGCATGGTTGGACGTGGGTTTTTCCAGCTAGACATTGGTAAAATGAATGTTGGTCAACAGGGTTAGCGTAGTTCCCATCCGCTCTTCCATGACAGGGGTTTACAGGAAGTAACGGAATTCCTGTCACAAGGCCAGGTAAACCTACAAGAATTATAGTCAGATTTGTGTTAATAGTTCTTTCTGAAAGAGCACATATTTTCACTCTGCATAACGAAAATGTATAAATGTAATAAAAAAGGATTATATTAAAGATAATGACATTGAATCACCACTACCCCATACCTTGCTGATTCTCTAATTGTTGAGTTAAGGACATCATTTATTGAATAGTAAGACTGTTAATTATGAATTATACATGTGATAAACTTACCCAAGCTGGCGATGATCACACAGAGACCTTCAAAGTGACAGACTGGTTAGTATCGGTTTTAAACTCAGATTAACAAGGGACTGTACCCATAAGTGAGTTCAACATACCCAGGCTATGTTTTGGTTATCTGGTTAAACTAACCCTAACAACAACAATCCCATTAAGATGGTAATCTACTCCGTAAATCAATCCAGGGTTTTTTTAATCTGGTTATGACCGTGTTCACATAAAAAGAAAAAAATGTTTGCAGCATCTGACCAATCACCACAACGGACAAGTCTGCTGTCAGCAGAGCGAAGACAAAATTATAATATCGGACTAATACGTAGAAGTTAAACACGTAATTCAGTGCTAAGGTATCAAGGTTTAAACTGACAAATGAAGGAAGGACAGCCGGCCAGAAAATGCCTACTGTGTTAATGAGTACATTAACAGATCTATGATAGTACTGCTTGAAGCAGTGATATTCTAAATCAGTTTAGTTCAGGAGGCGCTGCTTTTATACGAGTTGACCTCCTATCTTTAACATCACCTTCTCCGGAGCAAGTTAGGTGTTTAGCATAAGTAACCATGGCAATCTATGCAGGTAAGAAGTTAACCTCTGTCATGGAACTAAAAACCCAGACCAAACACTGAAGTTACCTAACACACCCTCTACCCTGCACAGCACAGGCCTAAGGACATTCAAGCCAAAAAATAACAATAACAAAAGTATCATAGTAATATAACGCTGTGTGGATTATCAAGAATATAAAGTGAATTACATTAACTGTAACTATTATCTGAGTGGCAAAAACATAGGTAAACAAACCAATATTACAATAATGTTAATATAAATTCATTAATCCACTAAGCATTTTGCTTTTAGGCAAGTGCAAGCAAAAGAGTTGTTTAAGACCATGTTGATCTTCAACAGATACCATAGACCACTGGAAGTAAGTTAAAAAATAGCTTGTTGTGATTTGGGGCCTTACCTGCAGTTAGAGTGAGCTTGCACATTTTGTCACTATGTGGGTAAGCAGAAACAGAAGCATTTGATTAATGTGGAGCGGAAACATATATGAAAACAATTATTAACAAGTTAAACAAATACTCATCCTGAGCCAAATATTTATAAATTGTTCCTGCAAATTGTTTTTATTTTAAGTCAGAAAACCTGACAGCATAATACACAAACTTGCTGCATCGTCTTTAGAAAGTGTGTCACTTTCATATTCTGTGGTGTGTCCAGCAGTGCCAATAGGCAGTTTGTGGTTTTCAAATTATTGGAAAAACTGGTGTATTTTAGCATATAAGATAAAGCCAACAGCCACTGTCAGCCCCTACCAAAATATGTAAGGCATATTCTCAATTATCACCTTGATAAACATTCAAATTTGACAATTAAGTGAACCGAAATGAGAGAAAAAATGTACAATACAGCTATCGAATGCCTAAAGTATAGGTAGACAGTAGGAAGGACATAGTGGTACTCAGCATCTTCCAACACATACAAAATCCCTTTATTTGATATATGTATAGCAATATACACTGCAACACAAGCAAAACAGTGAAAAAGTGGATTGTTAAAATCGTAGTAAAAGTTATACTTACAAATGGTGAAAGAAGTAAACACTGTCTCTCTGCTGTGACTGATGACTGACAGATGTCTCGCTGTGATGCTTTAAATGGGTATGAAGCTGACGGGGTGTGGCAATAAAGTACGTCACAATGTTCCAATTTTACAATTGTCCACCGATGGAAACTGGCACAGAATAAAAGTGGTTATCAGAGTTCACAGTTGTGACTCATTGTTTATTTCAAAGGGTTACTAAAGTCACAATGATTGGATATTTTCAGATGTGGGTAAATGTTGGTATTATATGGGTTGATTGATACAACAAAAGGACAAATAACCTTTTTTTATTATAATGTCACATTGGCAGCTGTCGATTGCTTTATTTCCTGCACAAAACTCATTATTCATACTGAGTGACCATGAAAATAAAGATACTCGTCTAATATAAGATAAAAGTAATGCAATAAACAACAAAGTACAGCTTTCAAGAAAAACGTTTCCACATGAGTGGGAACAGATATATGTAATACAACATTACATATACACAGTTATCAAGCTCCTCTTTTATGGAACCAGCTTCCACTTTCAGTCCGGGAGGCAGACACAGTCACCTCATTCAAGAATAGACTTAAGACTTTCCTGTTTGATAGTGCTTATAGTTAGGGCTGAATCAGGTTTGCCCTGGTCGAGCCCCTTGATATGCTGCTATAGGCTTATAGGCTGCTGGGGGATGTTTTAGGATACACTGAGCACCTATCTCCTCTTCTCTCTCTCCTTATGGATGAATTTAAATCTCTCCATTGCACCTTATTAACTCTGCTTCCTCCCCGGAGTCGTTGTGACTTCAAGTCTCATAGGGTCCATTGGACCTGGAAGTGTCTGATGCCTGTTGAGCCGGCCTCCCGCGTTGGCCCTGCTGATGCGCCCTGCCCCCCCTCCTCTCTACTTCCTTCCGTTTCATGGATTGGAGTTCCATTCATACATTGTCATATTCATGTAATGTGTTTATGTAACTTTGTAAATGCTGTTCATTCTGTACACATGACATCTATTGCTTCTGTCCATCCGGGGAGAGGGATCCTCCTCTGTTGCTCTCCTGAAGGTTTCTTCCCTTTTTTCCCTGTCAAAGGTTATTTTTGGGGAGTTTTTCCTGATCCGATGTGAGGTCCTGGGACAGGGATGTCGTATGTGTACAGATTGTAAAGCCCTCTGAGGCAAATTTGTAATTTGTGATATTGGGCTATACAAAATAAACTGAATTGAATTGAACATTATGATACGATGTAAGGTTTATCAAAATACACAAATTGTTGAGACAAGGTAACAATACATGGACAGAACAAGGCTAGTTTTCTTGTTGAAATGAGGAAGAGCATATAAGGCACATCTTAATTACACCTTAATTAAAAGTTTCCCAGAAGGAAACAAACCAATTTCACACCCAATTTTAATTAGTAGCTGTGGGTGTGAGCTTTCTGACGTGCACAGTTGTAAAGCATTCTTGGCCCAGCAGGGTTGGCATGAGCCCCTTTAGATTTTTAAATAATCTGTGGGTAATAATGTAGGACATTTACAGCAATTGAGAGGAGTTGTGGTGGTGGGAGCTGTCATGAGATAGTCACAGCAATTGCATACATATACTGTATCTCCTTACATCATGTCTTTGACCTCATTTTAGACTTATTATGGTTTTGAGTTTGATAAAAGTGTAAATAAATCGATCAAATGACGGAAATGGAATCAGCGACTGCAGAGTTGTGATTTTTTTTTAACGTGTGAGTCGAGAGACAGAGTCCTGTAACATGGCACAGAATATAAGAAGTACAAAGAACAGGCCACCACAGAATATAAGAAGTACAAAGACCAAGATACCACAGACTATAAGAAGTACAAAGAACAGGTTATCACATAATATAAGAAGTACAAAGAACAGGTTACCACAGATGTTGTTTTGCATATATTTATTAATCTCCTGGAGTCTAGTAGCAACTGACCAGGAACTACAGGTAAAAAACTGCCTTTTATCTGGCCATGCCTTACAATGCTCTTAAAGACAAACAACTGGTCAAAGAGAAGAGAACAATCTTTAGGTACTTTTAGGCAGAGCAAGACGAGAATAAATGTATTTTGTTGTTGTGCATATAAGTTAAAAGGTCATTTGGTTTTCACCTCAAATGGTCATCCGGGCAGAAGTAGTAAAAAAATAAAATAAATTGAAAACATGGTACTCTGTGAACATAATATATCGTGAATTATTTTTGCACAAAATATATTCTATTAATTCATTGCTCCAGAGAAAATGTAACAACATAACTGAATATTAATTATATAGTTTAAAAAAAACACACAATAACCATACAAATCACATCACTCAGGACAATAAAATCTTATCAAGATCTCGTGTTGAGATCATTATGACATGACACAAATTATTGAGACAAAGTAACAATACATATTCAGAACAAGGCTAGTTTCTTTCTTGAAATAAGGAACAACACTTAAGGCACATCTAATTACACAGTGGTTTAAAAAGTCTCTAACAATAACAAATAGACTTCACATGCAATTTCTATGGGCAGCTGTGGGTGTGGGCTATCTTTTGTCTGGGCTCTGGATATGGATGATTTCAAGGGATAGTTCTGTGTACAGGGAAACTACTCCCTCATCAGCTACCTTCGCTCTGTCGTATCCCAGGGTGTGTAGAAATATTGTGTTCATGATCCAGCCAGTAATTAGTTATTGACATTTGTGAACTTTGACTGTATAGACTAAAGAAAATGTACTATTATTTCTACAGATTTTCATCCCCTTCCCACTATGGAAACCACCTTAAATCAAGTGACTCCGTCAATAAAGAAAAATCCACCTCACACCAAACCTTGTCCCAGACCATCAATATCTACTTCATCCAACATCCCAGACAATTTCTGTGCTACAAAGACTGGTGGGATTCATGCCAAACCTGATGCCCCGAGTTTCTTTTACAGTTGTGCCAATGGCATCACCTGGATCCTTAACTGCCCAACAAATTTGGTCTTTCAAGATAGCTGCAAATGCTGTAACTGGCCCTAAACAATTGACAAGCCCTATTCCTGTTATAGCAATGGTCCATTACTCCAATAACAATATACAAGGTTGACGTTAGGAACTTGATCAGTAGCCTGCACTGCCATGTCTCACATGCTCTGAGACCTGATGATCTCACACATTGGAACAACAATGTGCCATCCATTAAAACAACATGAAAGTGTGTTTTGTTGATGCAAAGCACCACTCGGAACTACGTAAAAATAGTCACACATGCCCTGAGTGGATATAAAACACTCAAACAGTAATGCAAATGAGTTTTCATGTGTAAAACACCAAATGTTAGAATCTAAAGATTTAATGAATCAGATCACTTATTTTTCATTATTAGCATCTGACCTGCCTAAGATTAAGCTTAGGGCTTGAAAGGGAGAAATATAAGTGCCAGTACTCCCCTTATTCACATGTTGGCTTGTGTACAGGACGCCATCTGAATACCAGTCCAAAGCATTTTTGGTTAAAAAAAAAAAAGTGTCATACACAGCGCTGTGCCATCAGTGTCTGATTTAATATATTCAATTCAGTTTATGAACATAGACTTATTAATTATTGAATATTTATTAAATATTTTGTTTTTTAAAAATGTATTCTAATTTTAATTTTCTTTTTTTTAAATCTCACAAACCCCCATTTGAGAACCACTATTCTATAGTATGCTGAAAATACTCCAATAATATTTCTAGTGAAACATTATAGGGTTAAGGAGGTGTATTTCTGTATATTGACCAGAGTGATCTGTTACAATGCTTTCCTATGTTATTCAACACCTATTGTATTGCTCTATAATATAATATAGAAGGCATACAGCCTGTAATCAACACCAGGCAGCCAGCTATTCATTCAGGCTTTAGGAGCAGTGTCCCAGTCAGATTGAGAGACATATTCTGAATTAAAAGATACTAGAAGATATTGTGTTTGTGGCCAAATGTTTCATGTGATTTGACTTAAAAATACCCAATTTTGGACCCTTATTATTACTATAAATAACACCCAAGATACTTAAAAAGTAGCTATAGTTAATAAATTATTTTTATCATTTACATATATCACATTTCTTTATTCTCTGGAAATGTTTGCCCTGTAAAATAATATTCTGTAAATCAAAAGAACAGATTCAGAAAACTTTAAAATAATATGTTACTGATTATATTTGTTCTTAAATGAATTACAACACTCCCGTTAGTTGTAATTGTCCCAGAAGCTTTTATTGAGGCAACTTCATTATTAACAATTACAAGTCCCACCTTAATTTAACAAGTTTTTTTCAACTGGAATCCAATTAAGTTGTATGCTAAAATATGCTAAAAATTTGCTAAATCACATTAAGTGGTCCTCATTTGGATTTGAACTCCACATCAGTAAAGTCATAGACTGCACCTTGCAGACAGAACTTACTCAAAACCAATTCTGTGGAAGTTAGGTGTCGGGAACAATTTTTTTCTAACAAGTCAATTAATCAGTGAGCAACACTAGACATCTGACTTTACACTTTTATGGATAATTAACGCACAGGTATGTGGTATAATATCAATGATTGATGCCAGGATACCAACAGTAATTGCAGTATTTTTTAAGGACCACATTTGTTTTGCAGTGTTAGATGTAAGATATTTCAGGCCTATCTCTCCTCTCCTGTAGAGTCCAGCAAATAATGAACATAACAGGTTTAGATAAACTGAGAGTTACAGCCATAACATGCCAGATCGTTCATGGCCAGTTACTTTTAAGACTACCTGAGTTCAATAAATATATGTAAACATGACATGACATGATTTAAATACACAATTCTTGAGACAAAGTTACAATACAAACACATAATCTACCTCTCTCCTGTTGAGGCTTCAGTCGTACTACTTTGAATAGTCACATGAATGTGTGGCTGCTGGAGGATAACAGAGCACCATTTGGACTGCTCACATATTCTACCTAGGAGTTGTTGTTGGGCACTGAAGTTAGGGCAGTCCTGTTGCTCTGCCACTCTACACTGCCACTGGCCAGCTGTTGGGCTTATTATAAAAAAGGTCTATATTTATTTATTCATTTATTTTGCAAGGACAATGCACACCAATCAACAGTTGGACTGTAAGTGAGCCAGAGTTAGCCAGAGAGGCTAATTTCCATCTGCTGTCCCTGGCCAGATGTTTTTAAGGCAGCCTAAAATAACAAAATCTCAAAATAAAAATGGAAATAAAATTCATAGACAAACTGACAACAACATATAAACAAAACCAATACACAGCAAAAAGAAAGGGTACAGCAATAGACCAGAGACATAATGGGCTGCAGCATGAATCAGGCAGAACAAACCCAGCTACAATACAACATACACATCAAAAACAAATGCACATATAGCCGAAACAAGCATCAGGACAGACAGCACATCAATGACTGCACACCTGATTGGCAACAAGCCATTCCTTCAGGTTATGCTTGAACGTGTTGTACTTGTTGTGTGCACGCATGTGTGGTGGCAGAGCATTCCACGAGTGACCTGCCTTCACTGAGAATGTAGACTTGCTAAACGAGCTTGACCTATATGAAATGACACAATCACCTCTTGTAGCAGATCTAGTGAGTCTGCTGCTTTCACTGCTTTGTTTAACAAATTCACTAAGCGGGGGCGGAGCCATACCATTTAAAATTTTAAAAACCAGACACACATCAGTGAATTTAATGATGTTCTCCCAACTCAGGATGTGGTGTTTTTTGAGAATATTGCAGTGATGGTGGTGTTTTTGTTTTTTATCAAGTATTTTGATGGCTTGCTTATGGAGAATGGGAATAGATTTTAATGTTGTGCTGTTGGCTTGTGCCCAGCTGGTTAAGCAGTAGGTCAGATGGGGGACAATCATTGCATTAAAATACAATTTTGCACCCCGCATGGTTAAACAGTGTCTTATATATATAAAATTCATGAGATTAAATTTCAAGACCTTTGTCACATGGTTTACCTGTTTTTTAAAAGAGAGATTAGAATCAATAAAAATACCTAAATATTTAAAATATGACACTACCTGTAGCCTCTCACCAGCAACATAAACGTCTGGCTCCGGTGACACTTTGCAAGCCCTCTTTGTGAAGAACATATAAACAGTCTTTTTAACATTCAGATGAAGGCAGGAATTTGCAAGCCATTTAGTTACATTAGTCATTGTGGACGTGAGTTTGAGTGCAGCTTGTTCTTTGTTCTTTGCATGCACATATATCACTGTATCGTCAGCATACATTTGAATATCACACCCATCGCAGACGTCCGGCAAATCATTAATGTATAAACTGAATAAAAGGGGTCCCAAAATAGAACCCTGGGGTACTCCCACAGTAGATCTTAGAGTAGATGATGAAACATCACCCACTCTGACACACTGTGTTCTTCCTTCAAGGTAGGATTTCAGCAGGGCAAGAGACTCTCGGGAAAAGTTAAAACTTGACAATTTATTAAGCAGGACATTGTGATTAACCGTATCAAAAGCCTTCTTGAGGTCAAGAAAAACCGCTGCTACTACCCCCCTTTTATCCATTTTAAGCTTCACTTTCTCTAAGAGGAAGCAGTTGGCTGTTTCAGTCGAATGATTGGCCCTGTAACCAAACTGCATAGGATGGAGCTGATATGGAGAGCTGTTGAGATGTTTAGTAAGTTGCTCTGCAAACACATTTCTCAGCAATTTTGGAAACAGCAGGAAGAATACTGATCGGCCGATAATTGGAGACATCGGTTGAATCTCCTGACTTAAAAATGGGCGTTACTATGGCTGATTTCCATCCTTTTGGGAACACACATTGCCTGAGAGAGTTATTCACAATGTTTGTGATTGGGTGAGCGAGTGTGCCTTTGTGTTTCTTTAGAAAAATATTGTCAATTCCATAAACATCTTTGGCCCTTGAGTTCTTGAGTGAGCCTAGAACTCTGGTGACAGTAGATTCAGTGACATCTTCAATAGAGAAGCATGGTTGATCTTCATTTACTGGTATAGGATCAAGTTTACCAATACTGGAGCTTTGAATTAAAGCCTCCACTGAGTTGATAAAGTATGAATTAAAACAGTATTGTGTTGTTCATTTTCACAAACAGCAGATAGGCAAACAGCAACCAATACAGAACAACCAAACATAGATCAACCCCCCCCCGAAAAAAACGTGCCAATATAAGTCTGTTATTTCGGTGATATTGATTATTGATTTATCATTTTGAGCAAGTTAGGATTTTTGTACTTAGAGACAGCACATGAATACATGAATGCAAAATGCAACATCTGTGTCATAATGTCAGACAAATCCATTCACCAAAGGTTAACATAAACCAAAGAGAACACACACATACGATTAAATACCCCAACAATTACATAGGCCTAAATCATATACAACGATCATGGAGTTAAGTAATGCATTTCAGATAAATTAACATATCTATGGGGTATTTCCCATGACTTTCATGAGAGAGGTTTCCGTTATGTGTAGTGGTAGGTTAATAAGGATGTCTGGGATAGTCACAGGCATTTATGGATTCTACATACACCAAATTTGATGGGCATTGTAGGATGTAGGTTATGCCACCTGAACAGCTTAAAAACGAATGTTGGTCATGAGGGTTGGTATATTGCCCATCTGTTCTTCCGTGACAGTCGTTTCCGTTTGGGGATCCGGTAGTTTGAGCAGGATAGTCACAGGCATTTATGGATTCTACATACACCAAATTTGATGGGCATTTTAGGATGTAGGTTATGCCACCTGAACAGCTTAAAAAAGAATGTTGGTCATGAGGGTTGGTATATTGCCCATCTGTTCTTCCGTGACAGTCGTTTCCGTTTGGGGATCCGGTAGTTTGAGCAGGATAGTCACAGGCATTTTTGTATTGTGCAAACACCAAACCTGCTGGGCATGGTTGGACAAAGGTGTGTCCAGCTACACATTGGTAAAATGAATGTTGGTCAACGGGGTTAGCGTAGTTCCCATCCGCTCTTCCATGACAGGGGTTTACAGGATGTATTGGATTTCCTGTCACAAGGCCAGGTAAACCTAAAAGAATTATTGTCAGAATTGTGTTAATAGTTCTTTCTGAAAGAGCACATATTTTCACTCTGCATAACGAAAATGTATAAATGTAATAAAAAGGGATTATATTAAAGATAATGACATTGAATCACCACTACCCCATCCCTTGCTGATTCTCTAATTGTTGAGTTAAGGACATAATTTATTGAATAGTAAGACTGTTAATTATGAATTATACATGTTATAAACTTACCCAAGCTGGCGATGATCACACAGAGACCTTCAAAGTGACAGACTGGTTAGTATCGGCTTCAAACTCAGATTAACAAGGGACTGTACCCATAAGTGAGTTCAACATACCCAGGCTATGTTTTGGTTATCTGGTTAAACTAACCCTAACAACCGCGATCCCATTAAGCTGGTTATCTACTCTGTAAATCAATCCAGGGTTTCTTAATCTGGTTATGAGCGTGTTCACATAAAAAGGAGCAGTGTTTGCAGCATCTGACCAATCACACACATGGACAAGTCTGCCGTCAGCAGAGCGAGGACAGAATTATAATATCGAACTAATACGTAGAAGTTAAACACGTAATTCAGTGTTAAGGTAACAAGGTTTAAACTGACAAATGATGGAAGGACAGCCGGCCAGAAAATGCCTACTGTGTTAATGCGTACATTAACAGATCTATGATATTACTGCTTGAAGCAGTGATATTCTAAATCAGTTTGGTTCAGGAGGCGCTGCTTTTATACGAGTTGACCTCCTATCTTTAACATCACCTTCTCCGGAGCGAGTTAGGTGTTTAGCATAAGTAACCATGGCAATCTATACAGGTAAGAAGTTAACCTCTGTCATGGAACTAAAAACCCAGACCAAACACTGAAGTTACCTAACACACCCTCTACCCTGCACAGCACAGGCCTAAGGACAGTCAAGCCAAAAAATAACAATAACAAAAGTATTATAGTATTATAACGCTGTGTAGATTATCAAGAATATAAAGTGAATTACATTAACTGTAACTATTATCTGAGTGGCAAAAACATAGGTAAACAAACCAAAATTACAATAATGTTAATATAAATTCATTAATCCACTAAGCATTTTGCTTTTAGGCAAGTGCAAGCAAAAGAGTTGTTTAAGACCATGTTGATCTTCAACAGATACCATAGACCACTGGAAGTAAGTTAAAAGATAGCTTGTTGTGATTTGGGGCCTTACCTGCAGTTAGAGTGAGCTTGCACATTTTGACACTATGTGGGTAAGCAGAAACAGAAGCATTTGATTAATGTGCAGCGGAAACAAATATGAAAACAAATACTCATCCTGAGCCAAATATTTATAAATTGTTCCTGCAAATTGTTTTTATTTTAAGTCAGAAAACCTGACAGCATAATACACAAACTTGCTGCATCGTCTTTAGAAAGTGTGTCACTTTCATTTTCGGTGGTGTGTGCAGCAGTGCCAATAGGCCGTTTGTGGTTTTTATAGTATTGGAAAAACTGGTGTATTTTAGCATATAAGATAAAGCCAACAGCCACTGTCAGCCCCCACCAAAATATGTAAGGGATATTCTCAATTATCACCTTAAAACATTCAAATTTTACAATTAAGTGAACCGAAATGAGAGAAAAAATTTACAATACAGCTATCGAATGCCTAAACTATAGGTAGAGAGTAGGAAGGACTCAGCATCTTCCAACACATACAAAATCCCTTTATTTGATATATGTATAGCAATATACACTGCAACACAAGCAAAACAGTGGACATGTGGTTTGTTAAAATCGTAGTAAAAGTTATACTTACAAATGGTGAAAGAAGTAAACACTGTCTCTCTGCTGTGACTGATGAATGACAGATGTGTCTCTGCGATGCTTTAAATGGGTATGAAGCTGACGAGGTGTGGCAATAAAGTAATTGTTCCAGTTTTGCAATTGTCCACCAATGGAAACTGGCACATAATAAAAGTGGTTATCACAGTTGTGACTCATTGTTTATTTCAAACGGTTACTAAAGTCACAATGATTGGATATTTTCAGATGTGGGTAAATGTTGGTATTATATGGGTTGATTGATACAACAAAAGGACAAATAACCTTTTTTTATTATAATGTCACATTGGCAGCTGTCGATTGCTTTATTTCCTGCAGAAAACTCATTATTCATACTGAGTGACCATGAAAATAAAGATACTCGCCTAATGTAAGATAAAAGTAATGCAATAAACAACAAAGTACAGCTTTCAAGAAAAACGTTTACACATGAGTGGGAACAGATATATGTAATACAACATTATGATACGATGTAAGGTTTATCAAAATACACAAATTGTTGAGACAAAGTAACAATACATGGACAGAACAAGGCTAGTTTCCTTGTTGAAATGAGGAAGAGCATATAAGGCACATCTTAATTACACCTTAATTAAAAGTTTCCCAGAAGGAAACAAACCAATTTCACACCCAATTTTGATTAGTAGCTGTGGGTGTGGGCTTTCTGACGTGCACAGTTGTAAAGCATTCTTGGCCCAGCAGGGTTGGCATGAGCCCCTTTAGATTTTTAAATAATCTGTGGGTAATGATGTAGGACATTTACAGCAATTGAGAGGAGTTGTGGTGGTGGGAGCTGTCATGAGATAGTCACAGCAATTGCATACATTTACTGTATCTCCTTACATCATGTCTTTGACCTCATTTTAGACTTATTGTGTTTTTTAAGTTTGATAAAAGTGTAAATAAATAGATCAAATGACGGAAATGGTATCAGCGTCTGCAGAGTTGTGATTTTTTTTTAACGTGTGAGTCGAGAAACGGAGTTCTGTAACATGGCACAGAATATAAGAAGTACAAAGAACAGGCCATCACAGAATATAAGAAGTACAAAGACCAAGTTACCACAGAATATAAGAAGTACAAATACCAAGTTACCACAGAATATAAGAAGTACAAAGAACAGGCCACCACATAATATAAGAAGTACAAAGAACAGGTTACCACAGATGTTGTTTTGCATATATTTATTAATCTCCTGGAGTCTAGTAGCAACTGACCGGGAACTACAGGTAAAAAACTGCCTTTTATCTGACCATGCCTTACAATGCTCTTAAAGACAAACAACTGGTCAAAGAGAAGAGAACAATCTTTAGGTACTTTTAGGCAGATTAAGACGAGAATAAATGTATTTTGTTGTTGTGCATATAAGTTAAAAGGTCATTTGGTTTTCACCTCAAATGGTCATCAGGGCAGAAGTAGTAAAAAAATAAAATAAATTGAAAACATGGTACTCTGTGAACATAATATATCGTGAATTATTTTTTCACAAAATATATTCTATTAATTCATTGCTCCAGAGAAAACGTAACAAAATAACTGAATATTAATTATATAGTAAAAAAAAACACACAATAACCATACAAATCACATCACTCAGGACAATAAAATCTGATCAAGATCTCGTGTTGAGATCATCATGACATGACACAAATTATTGAGACAAAGTAACAATACATATTTAGAACAAGGCTAGTTTCCTTCTTGAAATAAGGAACAACATTTAAGGCACATCTAATTACACAGTGGTTTAAAAAGTCTCTAACAATAACAAATAGACTTCACATGCAATTTCTATGGGCAGCTGTGGGTGTTGGCTATCTTTTGTCTGGGCTCTGGATATGGATGATTTCAAGGGACAGTTCTGTGTACAGGGAAACTACTCCCTCATCAGCTACCTTCGCTCTCTTGTATCCCAGGGTGTGTAGAAATATTTTGTTCATGATCCCGCCAGTAATAAGTTATTGACATTTGTGAACGTTGACTGTACAAACTAAAGAAATTGTACTATTATTTCTACAGATTTTCATCCCCTTCCCACTATGGAAACCACCCTAAATCAAGTGACTCCGTCTATAAACAAACATCCACCTTACACCAAACCTTGTCCCAGACCATCAATATCTACTTCATCCAACATCCCAGACAATTTCTGTGCTACAAAGACTGGTGGGATTCATGCCAAAACTGATGCCCCGGGTTCCTTTTACAGTTGTGCCAATGGCATCACCTGGATCCTTAACTGCCCAACAAATTTTGTATTTCAATATAGCTGCAAATGCTGTAACTGGCCCTAAACAATTGACAAGCCCTAGTCCTGTTATAGCAATGGTCCATTACTCCAATAACAATATACAAGGTTGACGTTAGGAACTTGATCAGTAGCCTGCACTGCCATGTCTCACATGCTCTGAGACCTGATGATCTCACACATTGGAACAACAATGTGCCATCCATTAAAACAACATGAAGGTGTGTCTTGTTGATGCAAAGGCCCACTTGGAACTACGTAAAAATAGTCACACATGCCCTGAGTGGATATAAAACACTCAAACAGTAATGCAAATGAGTTTTCATGTGTGAAACACCAAATGTTAGAATCTAAAGATTTAATGAATCAGATCACTTATTTTTCATTATTAGCATCTGACCTGCCTAAGATTAAGTTTAGGGCTTGAAATGAAAAAGATAAGTGTCAGTACCTTATTCACATGTTGGCTTATGTACAGGACGCCATCTGAATACCAATCGAAAGCATTTTTGGTTAAAAAAATAAAGTGTAATACACAGCGCTGTGCCATCAGTGTCTAAATTAATATATTAAATTCAGTTTATAAACATGGACTTATTAATTATTTAATATTTATTAAATATTTTGTTTTTTTTTAATGTATTGTAATTTTTTTTTTTAGTCTCACATACCCCCTGGACTGCCTGCACGTACCCCCATTTGAGAACCACTGTTCTATAGTATGCCGAAAATACTCCAATAATATTTCTAGTGAAACATTATAGGGTTAAGGTGGTGTATTTCTATATATTGCCCACAGTGATCTGTTACAGTGCTTTCCTGTGTAATTCAACACCTATTTTATTGCTCTATAATTGTCAGGATCCCTGTCTGACCCATTGTGTGTTTACCTCTGTTCTCCCAAGTCTCCTTACCTCATGTGTCTGTCATCGCGTTTGTGTTTTTGCCTTGTGCTCGTTGTGGGTGTGCACCTCCAGATGCTGCCCGTGGCCACACCCCCGAGCGGTGCACATCTGTGGCCGTTTGGATCATCACCAGCTCCATATCAATCCTGGTCGTGCAGGCCTGGGTTGTCAGTCTGTTACGTCTTCTGCCCCGGTAGTCTCCACTGCCGCTCCCTGAGATTCTCCACTGGCTCGTAACGGTAACTCTCTCTCTCCTTGTTCGCAGAGTACCTGCTCTCTTCTGCCTGCCTCCGGTGTTGTGCCTCGGGACTCACACCGTGATTTGCTGTGCCAACCTCCGACGTCGATCCTCGGGACTCACGCCGTGACTCGCCTGCCTCCGGTGTTGTGCCTCGGGACTCATACCGTGATTTGCTGTGCCTACCTCCGACGTCGATCCTCGCGACTCACGTCGGAATTGCTTATCATCGTTACGGAATAAAGTTCCTTATCCTGTCTCCTGTGGTCTGCTCTTGGGTCCTAACCCTGTTCTCCCGTGACAGAACAGACTGACCATCATGGATCCAGCTATCACCGGAGCAGCTACGCTGGCTGGACACGGAACACTGCTGGCTGAACATCGGCGGATGTTAATGGACATGGCTGAGGTGCAAGAGTCCATGTCCACGGTGGTATCTCAGATCGGCCGCTTAGTGCAGGGCCTGACCCGTCAAGCCCGTCATCCGCCTGCTCCAGCACCAGCACTCCTCTCTCCAGATCCTGCCCGGCAGCTCCGGGAGTCCCCCGTGCCATCTCCGGATTCCTACGACGGAACACTTGGGAGGTGTCGGGGATTCCTATTTCAATGCCGGCAGGTGTTCGACCGCCAGCCCCGGACATTTGCTTCGGACCAGTCCAAGACGGTGGGTTTACTACGGGGTAGAGTGCTGGACTGGGCCACGAATACGCTGGGCATTAACCAGCCTAGTTCTGTGGATTAAGTGACTTTTTTGGAGGATCTACGGAGGGTCTTCGATCACCCAGTGGATTCAGAGGACGCTGCCCAGCGCCTTCTCAGTGATTTCCGCATTCTCGCCACCGAGTCCGGATGGGGAGAGACCGCGCTTCGGGACGTGTCGGAAGCCGTGAAGGACGAACTGGCCAGCTCCAATAAGCCCGATTCGTTGGAGGAGCTAATAAGACTAACGATCGGGCTGGATAACCGAATGCGGGAAAGACAACGGGAGCGGAGCAACAAGTCTCAGAAAGCATCGCCCATGACGTCATCGTTCACCAACTTCCGGTCGCGTGTCCCTGAGGCAGCCCATCAGGGCGAGCGCTCGGGGTCCCGATCGCCATGGCCGCTTCCCTCTTCCACCTCGGAGGTGGAGCCTATATCGCTTGGCCGTGCTCATCTCTCTTCTCAGGAGAAGGAGAGACGGCTAGGAGCAGGTAAGTGCCTGTATTGTGGCCACCTCGGACATTCAGTTTCCTCCTGTCCAGTTTGCCCAAACGGGGGTGCTCGCCAGTAGTGGTTGGAATACTGGCGAGCAAACCTGAGCCCTCTTCCAACTACCTCTCAAGACTGTTGTTGCCTGCTTCCCTCTCCTTACACTCCCGTTCACTCGCTCTCTCTGCTCTGGTGGACTCCGGAGCAGAACAAAATTTCATGGACCCGGGGTTGGTAACCAGTGCCCAGATTCCAGTGGAGACTCTAGAAGGCCAGCTAGTGGTCAATGCCCTGGATGGCAGCTTCCTGGCCAGGGTCACCCACCGAACTCTGCCGCTTCAGCTGATCCTGTCCGGGAACCACCGAGAGAGACTCCGGTTCTATGTCTTTTCATCTCCTCAAAACCCTCTAGTTCTGGGCCACCCATGGCTTACCACCCATAACCCACAAATCGACTGGGCAGTGGGTAGGATTTCTTCCTGGAGCCCCTACTGTCATGCCAGCTGCCTGAGATCTGCACTACCCCCTGGGGAACGCCCTCAGGGAAACCTCTTGCCTCCTTCCGACCTCACCTCCATTCCCTCCCTCCGCCTACCACGACATCGGGGAGGTTTTCAGCAAGTTGCAGGCTCTCTCCTTGCCGCCTCACCCTCCCTACGACTGCGCTATTGACCTCCACACTGGCGCGTCGTTCCCTTCCAGTCGGTTGTACAACCTGTCCAGACCAGAGAAGGTCTCTACGGAGGAGTACATCTCGCAGTCCTTGAAGGCTGGAATAATTCGCCCCTCCTTGTCACCACTCGGAGCTGGGTTCTTCTTTGTCGCGAAGAAGGACAAGACTCTCCGGCCCTGCATTGACTATCGGGGACTGAATAGCATCACCACCTGGAACAAATACCCCCTGCCACTGATCAACTCAGCGTTTGAACCTCTGGCTGAGGCCACAATCTTCACCAAGCTCGACCTCCGCAACGCGTACCACCTGGTACGGATCCGGGCGGGGGACGAGTGGAAGACGGGGTTCAACACCCACCTCGGCCACTTCGAGTATCTGGTCATGCCGTTTGGACTCACTAACGCCCCTGCTGTGTTCCAGGCGTTGGTGAATGACGTTCTCTGCGATTTCTTGAATCGTTTTGTGTTCGTTTACCTTGATGACATTCTCATCTATTCCGCAGATCTTCTGGAGCACCAGCGTCATGTGCGAATGGTCCTCCAACGCCTACTGGAGAAGAAGCTGTTTGTTAAAGCAGAGAAATGTGAGTTCCACGTAACCTCTGTTCGGTTCCTGGGGTTCATCATTGAGACGGGGCAGGTGAGGGCTGATCCGGAGAAGGTCAAGGCGGTAACGGAGTGGCCGACCCCCGCCTCTAGGAAACAGCTACAGCCGTTTTATCAGGAACTACAGCAAGCTTGCAGCCCCCCTCACAAGACTCACCTCCACCAAGACCAGGTTCTCATGGACGCCGAAAGCCGGTCTGGCATTTGGACTCCTCAAGGAGCGGTTCAGCTCCGCCCCCATCCTGATCCAGCCCGATGACACCTGGCAGTTCGTCGTCGAGGTGGATGCCTCGGACACAGGCGTGGGGGCTATCCTGTCACAGCGCTCGGAATCTGACTCCAAGCTTCGCCCTTGCACATACTATTCTCGCCGCTTGACCCCGGCGGAGGGGAATTACGATGTCGGAAACCGGGAGCTGTTGGCTATTAAATTTGCTTTGGAGGAGTGGAGACACTGGCTGGAGGGGTCCGCTCATCCGTTCGTGGTCTGGACAGACAATAACAATTTGGAGTATATTCGGACTGCCAAGAGGTTAAACTCTCGCCAATCGCGGTGGTCGCTATTCTTTGGACGTTTCAACTTCTCTATCTCCTACCGTCCAGGGAACAAGAATACCAAGCCCGACGCTCTCTCTCGCCAGTTCTCACCCGAGGACCACTCCCCCTGTCCTGGTGCCATTCTCCCGGCAACCTGTGTGGCAGCTTCTCTCACGTGGGAGATTGAGGCGGTGGTGCAAGATGCTCTCCAGACCTTGCCAGAACCCGGTGGCCGTCTCTTTGTTCCAATTCAATTCAATTTCAATTCAGTTTATTTTGTATAGTCCAATATCACAAATTACAAATTTGCCTCAGAGGGCTTTACAATCTGTACACATACGACATCCCTGTCCCAGGACCTCACATCGAATCAGGAAAAACTCCCCAAAAATAACCTTTCACAGGGAAAAAAGGGAAGAAACCTTCAGGAGAGCAACAGAGGAGGATCCCTTTTCCCGGATGGACAGAAGCAATAGATGTCATGTGTACAGAATGAACAGCATTTACAAAGTTACATAAACACATTACATGAATATGACATGTTCCCCCGCCTGCACGCTCCCAAGTGCTCCAATGGGCTCATAACTCCCGTTTCTCCTATCACCCGGGCATCAGGCGCACCATCGACATGCTCCGGCGGACTTTGTGGTGGAAGTCGCTGGAGGCGGACACCAGAGAAGTCGTCACATCGACCCTCTTCTGGGCTGCTGCAACCACTCCCAGTGCCACATCGTCCCTGGTCTCACATCGCCTTGGACTTCGTCACAAGCCTGCCACCCTCACAGGGGAACACGGTCATCGTCACGGTGGTAGAAAGCTTTTCCAAAGCTGCTCACTTCCTCGCGCTTCCCAAGCTTCCCTCTGGCCGGGAGACGGCGGATATGGTGGTCAACCATGTGTTCCGGTTGCATGGGATTCCAGCGGACATCGTGTCGGACCGTGGTCCCCAATTCACTTCCCAAGTCTGGAGAGCCTTCGGCCAGGCTCTGGGCGCAACAATCAGCCTGTCCTCCGGATTTCACCCCCAGTCTAACGGCCAGACTGAGAGGCTAAACCAGGAGCTCGAGGCCTCCCTCCCCTGCATGGCCGCATCAAACCCTTCTAGCTGTAGTACTTACCTGTCCTGGATAGAGTACGCCCACAACTCCCCTACTAGTTCGGCCACTGGTCACTCGCCATTCGAGGTCTCTCTCGGATACCAGCCCCCCTGTTCCCTGCTCAGGAGGTGGAGACAGCCGTTCCCTCGGTGCAGCTCCACATCCGTCGCTGTAGGAGGGTGTGGAAGGATACCAGAGCTGCTCTTCTCCGTACGGCGGTGAGCAAAATAAACATGTGGCAGATTGGCGCCGCATTCCGGCTCCTTCCTACCAGGTCGGTCAACGGGTGTGGCTCTCGGCGAAGGACATCCCGCTAAAGACCGAATCCCGGAAGCTGTCCCCCCGGTTCATCGGCCCATTTGAGATCCAGGCCATTATTAATCCATCTGCGGTTCGACTGAAACTCCCCTCATCTTTGAAGGTCCATCCGACATTCCATGTCTCTTTGATCAAGCCAGTGTCCACCAGTACGCTGTGCCCTCCGGCCATACCCCCTCCGCCCGCCCGACTCATCGACGGGGGCCCGGTTCACACGGTCAGGAGACTTTTGGATGCTCGCCGGTGGGAGCGGGGCTTCCAATTCCTTGTGGACTGGGAGCGATACGGTCCAGAGGAACGCTCATGGGTGCCTCATTCGAGAATCGTGGACCCCACTCTAATCCAGGATTTCCGTCGGCTACATCCGGAGAAGATGGGCAAGGCGCCGGGAGGCTCCCGTTAAGCGGGGGGGTACTGTCAGGATCCCTGTCTGACCCATTGTGAGTTTACCTCTGTTCTCCCAAGTCTCCTTACCTCATGTGTCTGTCATCCCCTGTTTGTTTTTTTGCCTTGTGCTCGTTGTGTGTGTGTGTGGGTGTGTACCTCTAGACGCTGCCCGTGGCCACACCCCCGAGCGGTGCACAGCTGTGGCCATTTAGATCATCACCGGCTCCATATCAACCCTGGTCGTGCAGGCCTGGGTTGTCAGTCTGTTACGTCTTCTGCCCCGGTAGTCTCCACTGCCGCTCCCTGAGATTCTCCACTGGCTCGTTACGCTCGGTAACTCTCTCTCTCCTTGTTCGCAGAGTACCTGCTCTCTTTTGCCTGCCTCCGGTGTTGTGCCTCGGGACTCGCAACGTGATTTGCTGTGCCAACCTCCGACGTCGATCCTCGGGACTCACGCCGCGACCCGCCTGCCTCCGGTGTTGTGCCTCGGGACTCACACCGTGATTTGCTGTGCCAACGTCGATCCTCGGGACTCACGCCGCGACCCGCCTGCCTCCGGTGTTGTGCCTTGGTACTCACACCGTGATTTGCTGTGCCTACCTCCGACGTAGATCCTCGGGACTCACGTCGGAATTGCTTATCATCGTTACGGAATAAAGTTCCTTATCCTGTCTCCTGTGGTCTGCTCTTGGGTCCTAACCCTGTTCTCCCGTGACAATAATATAATATAGAAGGCATACAGCCTGTAATCAACACCAGGCAGCCAGCTATTCATTCAGGTTTTAGGAGCAGTGTCACAGTCAGATTGAGAGACATATTCTGAATTAAAAGATACTAGAAGATATTGTGTTTGTGGTCAAATGTTTCATGTGATTTGACTTAAAAATACCCAATTTTACCCAATTTTGGACCATTATTATTACTATAAATAACACCCAATATACTTAAAAAGTAGCTATAGTTAAATAATTCTTTTTATCATTTACATATATCACATTTCTTTATTCTCTGGAAATGTTTGCCCTGTAAAATAATATTCTGTAAATCAAAAGAGCAGATTCAGAAAACTTTAAAATAATGTTACCGATTATATTTGTTCTCAAATGAATTACAGCACTCCCGTTAGTTGTAATTGTCCCAGAAGCTTTTATTGAGGCGACTTCATTATTAATAATTACAAGTCTCACCTTCATTGAACAAGTTTCTTTCAACTGGAATCCAATTAAGTTGTATGCTAAAAATATGCTAAATCACATCAAGTGGTCCTCATTTGGATTTGAACTCCACATCAGTAATAGACTGCACCTTACAGACAGAATATTAAACAGCTGTAAATTAATCAAAACCACTTCTGTGGAAGTTAGGTGTCGGGAACAATTTTTTTCTAACAAGTTAATTAATCAGTGAGCAACACTAGACATCTGACTTTACACTTTTATGGATAATTAACGCACAGGTTTGTGGTATCAATGATTGATGCCAGGATACCAACAGTAATTGCAGTATTTTTTAAGGACCACATTTGTTTTGTAGTGTTAGATCTAGGATATTTCAGCCCTGTAGAGTCCAGCAAATAATAAACATAACAGGTTTAGATAAACTGAGAGTTACAGCCATAACATGCCAGTTCATTTACTGCCAGTTACTATTAAGACTCCCTGATGACATGATTTGCGGTATGTTAAATACACAATTATTGAGACAAAGTTACAATACAAACACATAATCTACCTCTCTCCTGTTGAGGCTTCAGTCGTATTACTTTCAATAGTCATATGAATGTGTGGCTGCTGGAGGATAACAGAAGGTGTGTCTTGTTGACTAGTACGACTATTCAGTCGTATACTAGTACGACTATTCAGTCGTTCTACTTTCAATAGTCATATGAATGTGTGGCTGCTGGAAGATAATAGAGCACCATTTGGACTGCTCACATATTCTACCTAGGAGTTGTTGTTGGGCACTGCAGTTGGGGCAGTCCTGTTGCTCTGCCACTCTACACTGCCACTGGCCAGCTGTTGGGCTTATTATAAAAAGGTTTATATTGTGTTTTTCATTTTCACAAACAGCAGATAGGCAAACAGCAACCAATAGAGAACAACCAAACATAGATCAACCCCCCCCCCCCCCCAAAAAAAAAACATGCCATTATAAGTCTGGTATATTGGTGATATTTTATTGATTTATTATTTCGTCATTATTTTGAGCAAGTTAGGATTTTTGTACTTAGAGACAGCACATGAATACATGAATGCAATATGCAACATCTGTGTCATAATGTCAGACAAATCCATTCACCAAAGGTTAAACATAAACCAAAGAGAACACACCCATACAATTAAATACCCCAATAATTACATAGGCCTAAATCATATACAACGATCATGGAGTTAAGTAAGGCATTTCAGATAAATGGACATATCTATGGGCTATTTCCCATGACTTTCATGAGAGAGGTTTCCGTTATGTGTAGTGGTAGGTTAATAAGGATGTCTGGGATAGTCACAGGCATTTATGGATTCTACATACACCAAATTTGATGGGCATTTTAGGATGTAGGTTATGCCACCTGAACAGCTTAAAAAAGAATGTTGGTCATGAGGGTTGGTATATTGCCCATCTGGTCTTCCGTGACAGTCGTTTCCGTTTGGGGATCCGGTAGTTTGAGCAGGATAGTCACAGGCATTTATGGATTCTACATACACCAAATTTGATGGGCATTGTAGGATGTAGGTTATGCCACCTGAACAGCTTAAAAACGAATGTTGGTCATGAGGGTTGGTATATTGCCCATCTGTTCTTCCGTGACAGTCGTTTCCGTTTGGGGATCCGGTAGTTTGAGCAGGATAGTCACAGGCATTTTTGTATGGTGCATACACCAAACCTGCTGGGCATGGTTGGACAAAGGTGTGTCCAGCTACACATTGGTAAAATGAATGTTGGTCTAAAGGGTTAGCGTAGTTCCCATCCGCTCTTCCATGACAGGGGTTTAAAGGAAATAATGGATTTCCTGTCACAAGGCCAGGTAAACCTAAAATAATTACAGATTTGTGTTAATAGTTCTTTCTGAAAGAGCACATATTTTCACTCTGCATAACGAAAATGTATAAAAGTAATAAAAAGGGATTACATTAAAGATAATGACATTGAATCACCACTACCCCATCCCTTGCTGGTTTTCTAATTGTTGAGTTAAGGACATCATTTTTTGAATAGTAAGACTGTTAATTATGAATTATACATGTTATAAACTTACCCAAGCTGGCGATGATCACACAGAGACCTTCAAAGTGACAGACTGGTTAGTATCAGGTTCAAACTCAGCTTAACAGGGGACTGTACCCATAAGTGAGTTCAACATACCCAGGCTATGTTTTGGTTATCTGGTTAAACTAACCCTAACAACCGCGATCCCATTAAGATGGTTATCTACTCCGTAAATCAATCCAGGGTTTCTTAATCTGGTTATAAGTGTGTTCACATAAAAAGAGGCGGTGTTTGCAGCATCTGACCAATCACCACAACGGACAAGTCTGCCGTCAGCAGAGCGAAGACAAAATTATAATATCGGACTAATACGTTGAAGTTAAACACGTAATTCACTGTTAAGGTAACAAGGTTTAAACTGACAAACGAAGGAAGGCCAGAAAATGCCTACTGTGTTAATGCGTACATTAACAGATATTCGAAATTACTGCTTGAAGCAGTGATATTCTAAATCAGTTTATTTACACATTCACACAGTTCTGCGACTTCTTGCCATCTGTCTTGTTTGCATGTATCTGTTTAAACTGTTAATTTTAGTCTGAATTCATGACTTTAACTTCTTCCTAATTGTCTAATAATAATATACAATCAATGACCGAGCTTTGATTGGTCAGGAGGCGCTGCTTTTATACGAGTTGACCTCCTATCTTTAACATCACCTTCTCCGGAGCGAGTTAGGTGTTTAGCATAAGTAACCATGGCAATCAATGCAGGTAAGAAGTAAACCTCTGTCATGGAACTAAAAACCCAGACCTAACACTGAAGTTACCTAACACACCCTCTACCCTGCACAGCACAGGCCCAAGGTCAGTCCACCCAAAAATTAACAATAACAAAAGAAAAAGAAAACATAGGTATTATAACGATGTGTGGATTATCAAGAATATAGAGTGAATTACATTAACTGTAATTATTATTTGAGTGGCAAAAACATAGGTAAACAAACCAAAATTACAATAATGTTAATATAAATTCATTAATCCACTAAGCATTTTGCTTTTAGGCAAGTGCAAGCAAAAGAGTTGTTTAAGACCATGTTGATCTTCAACAGATACCATAGACCACTGGAAGTAAGTTAGAAGATAGCTTTTTGTGATTTGGGGCCTTACCTGCAGTTAGAGTGAGCTTGCACATTTTGACACTATGTGGGTAAGCAGAAACAGCAGCATTTGATTAATGTGCAGCGGAAACAAATATGAAAACAATTATTAACAAGTCAAACAAATACTCATCCTGAGCCAAACATTTATAAATTGGTCCCACAAATTGTTTTCATTTCAAGTCAGAAAACCTGACAGCATAATACACAAACTTGCTGCATCGTCTTTAGAAAGTGTGTCACTTTCATATTCTGTGGTGTGTCCAGCAGTGCCACTAAGCAGTTTGTGGTTTTTAAAGTATTAGAAAAACTGGTGTAATTTAGCATTTAAGATAAAGCAAACAGCCACTGTCAGCCACTACCAAAATATGTAAGGCATATTCTCAATTATCCCCTTGATAAACATTCAAATTGTACAATTAAGTGAACCGAATTGAGAGAAAAAATGTACAATACATCAATCGAATGCCTAAAGTATAGGTAGAGATTAGGAAGGACATAGTGGTACTCAGCATCTTCCAACAAATCCAACAGAATCCCTTTATTTATTATCCCTCATATTTGATATATGTATAGCAATATACACTGCAACACAAGCAAAACAGTAAAAAAGTGGTTTGTTAATATCGTAGTAAAAGTTATACTTACAAATGGTGAAAGAAGCAAACACTGTCTCTCTGCTGTGACTGATGACTGACAGATGTCTCTCTGCGATGCTTTAAATGGGTATGAAGCTGACGAGGTGTGGCAATAAAGTACGTCACAATGTTCCAATTTTGCAATTGTCCACCGATGGAAACTGGCACAGAATAAAAGTGGTTATCACAGTTGTGACTCATTGTTTATTTCAAACGGTTACTAAAGTCACAATGATTGGATATTTTCAAATGTGGGTAAATGTTGGCATTATATGGGTTGATTAATACAACAAAAAGACAAATAACCTTTTTTTATTATAATGTCACATTGGTAGCTGTCGATTGCTTTATTGGCTGCATAAAACTCATTATTCATACTGAGTGACCATAAAAATAAAGATACTCGCCTAATGTAAGATAAAAGTAATGCAATAAACAACAAAGTACAGCTTTCAAGAAAAACGTTTACACATGAGTGGGAACAGATATATGTAATACAACATTATGATACGATGTAAGGTTTATCAAAATACACAAATTGTTGAGACAAAGTAACAATACATGGACAGAACAAGGCTATTTTCCTTGTTGAAATGAGGAAGAGCATATAAGGCACATCTTAATTACACCTTAATTAAATGTTTCCCAGAAGGAAACAAACCAATTTCACACCCAATTTGAATGAGTAGCTGTGGGTGTGGGCTTTCTGACGTGCACAGTTGTAAAGCATTCTTGGCCCAGCAGGGTTGGCATGAGCCCCTTTAGATTTTTAAATAATCTGTGGGTAATAATGTAGGACATTTACAGCAATTGAGAGGAGTTGTGGTGGTGGGAGCTGTCATGAGACAGTCACAGCAATTGCATACATATATCTCCTTACATCATGTAATGTTGTTCGAGCCATATATTTTTGTTTTGATTACAAATTATATCATGTAATTTATTTGTGTGATCGAAATACGTTACTTTTACCATATAAATAGAAATTAAATTCATATTCAGAATAATATAGATTTATTTATATTAATCTGATGAGGATCAGATGTGATAAGAGGAAGGGGTGGGACAGAGTATCTGGTGTTTTACTTTGTGTAGAATAGGATAGCAGCACAGTATTTGACCTCATGTTAGACTTATTATGGTTTTAAGTTTGATAAAAGTTTCAATAAATCGATCAAATGACAGAAATGGAATTAACGTCTGCAGAGTTGTGATTCTTTTTAACGTGTGAATCGAGAAACGGAATCCTGTAACATGGCACAGAATATAAGTACAAAGAACAGGTTACCACATATGTTGTTTTCCTTATATTTATGAATCTTCTGGATTTTATTTTTATTGAGCAAGTATTTATATTTGTCTGGTCCCTTTACGCAGGCAATTAAAAGCTTGTCACCTCTCTTACCAAGGCCATTCTCCTCTGCTTGATCGGTTTAGGGGCAGCCCGCTCTAGAAAGAGGATGGAACATATATAGGCACAGAATACTTTCTGAATGCTCTGTAAATATTATCCAAATTAATTTGAATTTTGTTGAACAGTTATTTCCAAGAATAAACTCTAGGTGAGGCCATAGAGTAAATAAAAAAAATCTAGCCCAATATAGTCTAAATTGGGCGCACAAATTAGATAATTTTATACTTGTTGATGTTCTTGATGCCCATATGATTTAATTACATTACATTTAGCTGACACTTTTATCCAAAGCAACTTACAATCATGTTACATTCATACACAGCTACAGGGAACAACTCAGGGTTAAGTGTCTTGCTCAAGGACACATCAACTAGGGCGGGGATTGAACCACTAACCCCCTGAATGAAAGACGGACCTGCTAACCACTGACCCACAGTCGCCCAGTGGCAGGGGTGCAGCAACATAGACAAATGGCTTCCTAATTACACAATGTAAATCCAAAAATGACATCTCAACAAAGATAGTGCATATCCTAAGGACCCAGTGACTGACGTATGCCTCCTAATGACATGCGTGTCTGTATCACCCCTGCTGCACCTTAGACGTGCCGCCCTGTAAGCCACACACATGCAACACATTCAGTGTCCTTTTATGTGCCAATTATAGAGGCGTGGTATATCATATTCTCAATTTGTAGCAACATCTACTTTAGGTATTCACTTCTTGTAAAGTCTTGTCTAAATGCTAATTGCCAGTGGCTATATCTGCCACATGAAAGCAAAATGAATAGTAGGTATGCAAAGAGCACAAATGACGCATGCATGCGTTGTACTGCATGCCAAAGGCAGATGAGAGGAAGCAACGTAGTTTTCTACTAACTTCAGATATTTATACTATATATCTATATACATACTTACAAGATTACACTCAAGGGAGATATCTATCAGGATCACTTATGTACAATTGTTTATTTTGTAATGAGTAGTGTGTGTACACTTGTGTTGTGACAAACCCTCAACTAATAAACAAGCTGTAGCATAGCAACTCAGCTACACCCAACAACCCCCAGCAACAGACCAACAGTTTCTCTATTAATTATACCTTAATTTAAACCATTATCAAGCTTTTAATTGCCTGGACCAGAAAAATATAAATACTTGTTCAATATAATACAAGAGCACTGCAATGGTTCTGTAGTACTTTTTAAGTTTATTAATATTATATTCCCCATTTATTTGTGGCACATTAATCTCAGAAGGATTTGAAGAAATATAATGTACAAAACAAAACATTTTATGAAAAAAATGTCACATTAGTATTAATTATATATATATATATTTTACATTTATGTATATCTCTTTGTGTCTGACCACTTCTTAAAATCAATAACAAGGGGTTTAATTTAGCAAAACTGGCTAGCAATTAATTGTGTGAAATAAGTCCCTTTTTTTTTACGAAACTGGCATTAGAAAAGTATATTAGTTAGGTAATAAAGCTAAGGTTAAATATGTCAATGATGACTTGGTTTCACACAGTACATGAACAACAGACTTCTGTGTGCAAGTCCTGTGTTTGTTTCACCAATTCAATATCATCTCCCACCCTCTGTACATTGACTTTCTAGCTCTGACCGTCAAATACAGAACTGTGGCATTTACTTCATTGGTGTGACTGTCTAGGAAACAAACCTTGCTATTATATTTAAGATCAGGACCAATCCAGGCATTTTTTTAATTAAAAACATTATGAGCTATGAATCCAGATTTAGCTCTTGAAATGACAAAAAAAATATATTAAACCAGAGCAGTTGTTTGTGTCTGTGTCTGTGATTGTTGGTGAAACAATGTGGAGTACTGCTGTTAAAATAAAAAGTATTTTATGAAAGCATTTTGTTCATGATGGGGGTCAAAGAGTCAGTTATATCTTCATCTTCTTCAGCTTTAAACATGTCATTTAATATTATTTGCTGTGACCAGAGCTGTATACTTAAGATTGAAGATACATGACATGTTATGAGACTGAACTTACTTCAATAATATGTTGTCTAACATCTAACCTTAATGTTCCTTGGACATATCAGAGACCATTTTACAATGACTCAGCACTTATGTCAAAATGTATTTGGATACAGTAGAAATATATTATAAACCCTTTTCTATCATAGAATTTGTCAACACAAGAGCTTGATCAGACTTGAGTGAGAGTGATGTGATTTGTATGGTTATTATGTATTGTTTACTATATATTCATATTTAATTATTTTTGTTTGTTTTTCTCTGGAGCAGTGGATTGATAGAATACATTTTGTGATTAAATAATTCACAATATATTATCTTCTACAATGTTTAAAAACATTTATTTTACCCTAAATTACGACAATTTGAGGTAAAAACCAAATGCCTTTTTGCACGACCACAACAATATATATAGGACTTGAATAGCCTTCATCCAACATTGCCAAACTAAATTAGTCTTTAGCCAATACTGTAATTGCTGTGAGTATCAAGGCAATTACAGCTCTCAGCCCCACAACTCCCACCACCATAGCAACTTAAGTGAACGGGACACATATCAGGACCATCCTGTAATGGACAAAGCCATTGGGCAATACCCCAACCCTAATGACCCACATTCCTTTCACAGCTGTGCTGGTGGGTTAGCCTACATCCAACACTTACAACACATCCAACACATATTTTGTCTGTAAAGAATACTGCAATTGTTGTGACTGTCCAACAATAACTGCCACGACCACAACCACCCCTGCTACAGCTACCACAACTCCCATGACCAACAACCACCACTAAAACCACCACTACCCTATCTGAATATCCTGAAAACTGCTGTTTTGGAAAATCCAAAGGAGCTCATGCCAACCCTGCTGTCCCAAGAATGGTTTCCAACTGTGCTCATCAGATAGCCAACACCTACAGCTGCCCATAGACATTGCATGTGAAGTATATTTGTTCTAGTTGGAGAATTTGTAATCATTGTGTAATTAGATGTGCCTTAAATGCTGTTCCTTAATGTAACAATAAAACTAGCCTTGTTCTGAGCATGTGATGTTACTTTGTCTCAATAATTTGTGTCATGTCATAATGATCTCAACACGAGAGCTTGATCAGATTTTATTGTCCTGAGTGATGTGATTTGTATGGTTATTGTTTATTTTTTCCTATATATTAATATTCAGTTATTTTGTTGTTTTCTCTGGAGCAATGAATTAATAGAATATATTTTGTGCAAAAATAATTCACGATATATTATGTTCACAAAGTTTACAATCCATGTTTACAATCCTTTCTTTTCCTTCTACTTCTGCCCTTTTGATGACCATTTGAGGTGAAAACCAAATACCCTTTTAATCTATATGCACAACAACAAAATACATTTATTCTTGCTCTGCCTAAAAGTACTTGAAGATTGTTCTCTTTTTTATGACTAGTTTTTCGTCTTTAAGAGCATCGTAAGGCATGATTAGTTAAAAGGCAGTTTTTTTACCTGTAGTTCCAGGTCAGTTGCTACTAGACTCCAGGAGATTAATAAATATATGCAAAACAACATCTGTGGTAGCCTGTTCTTTGTACTTATTATATTCTGTGATAACCTGTTCTTTGTACTTCTTATATTCTGTGGTGGCCTGTTCTTTGTACTTCTTATATTCTGTGGTGTCCTGTTCTTTGTACTTCTTATATTCTGTGCCATGTTACAGGATTCCGTTTCTCGACACACACGTTAAAAAGAATCACAACTCTACAGACGCCGATTCCATTTCTGTCATTTGATCGATTTATTTACACTTTTATCAAACTTAAAACCATAATAAGTCTAAAATGAGGTCAAAGACTGTGCTGCTATCCTATTCTACACGTAATAAAACACCAGATACTCTGTCCCACCCCTTCCTCTTATCACATCTGATCCTCATCAGATTAATATAAACAAGTCTATATTATTCTGAATATGAATTTAATTCCCATTCATATGGTGAAAGTAACGTATTTCAATCATACAAATAAATTACATGAAATAATTTGTAATCAAAACAAAAATATAAGGCTCGAACAACATTACATGATGTAAGGAGATACAGTATATGTATGCAATTGCTGTGACTGTCTCATGACAGCTCCGACCACAACAACTCCTCTCAATTGCTGTAAATGTCCTACATTATTACCCACAGATTATTTAAAAATCTAAAGGGGCTCATGCCAACCCTGCTGGGCCAAGAATGCTTTACAACTGTGCACATCAGAAAGCCCACACCCACAGCTACTCATTAAAATTGGGTGTGAAATTGGTGTTTTTCAGTGTACAATTGCAAAATTGGAACATTGTGACCTACTTTATTGCCACACCTCGTCAGCTTCATACCCATTTAAAGCATCGCAGAGAGACATCTGTCAGTCATCAGTCACAGCAGAGAGACAGTGTTTGCTTCTTTCACCATTTGTAAGTATAACTTTTACTACGATTTTAACAAACCACTTCTTCACTGTTTTGCTTGTGTTGCAGTGTATATTGCTATACATATATCAAATATGAGTTATAACAAATAAAGGGATTCTGTATGTGTTGGAAGATGCTGAGTACCACTATGTCCTTCCTACTCTCTACCTATACTTTAGGCATTCGATAGCTGTATTGTAGATTTTTTCTCTCAATTCGGTTCACTTAATTGTACAATTTGAATGTTTATCAAGGTGATAATTGAGAATATGCCTTACATATTTTGGTAGGGGCTGACAGTGGCTGTTGGCTTTATCTTATATGCTAAAATGCACCAGTTTTTCCAATACTTTAAAAACCACAAACTGCCTATTGGCACTGCTGGACACATCACAGAATATTAAAGTGACACACTTTCTAAAGATGATGCAGCAAGTTTGTGTATTATGCTGTCAGGTTTTCTGACTTAAAATAAAAACAATTTGTGGGACCAATTTATAAATATTTGGCTCAGGATGAGTATTTGTTTGACTTGTTAATAATTGTTTTCATATTTGTTTTCACTGCACATTAATCAAATGCTTCTGTTTCTGCTTACCCACATAGTGGGGCAATGTGCAAGCTCACTCTAACTGCAGGTAAGGCCCCAAATCACAAAAAACTATTTTTTAACTTACTTCAAGTGGTCTATGGTATCTGTTGAAGACCAACATGGTCTTAAATAACTCTTTTGCTTGCACTTGCCTAAAAGCAAAAGGCTTAGTGGATTAATGAATTTATATTAACATTATTGTAATTTTGGTTTGTTCACCTATGTTTTTGCCACTCAGATAATAGTTACAGTTAATGTAATTCACTTTATATTCTTGATAATCCACACAGCGTTATAATATTTGTTTTTTTCTTTTTCATTTTGTTATTGTTAATTTTGACCTTGGGCCTATGCTGTGCAGGGTAGAGGGTGTGTTAGGTAACTTCAGTGTTAGGTCTGGGTTTTTAGTTCCATGACAGAGGTTAACTTCTTACCTGCATAGATTGCCATGGTTACTTATGCTAAACACCTAACTCGCTCCGGAGAAGGTGATGTTAAAGATAGGAGGTCAACTCGTATAAAAGCAGCTCCTCCTGACCAATCAAAGCTCGGTCATGGATTGTATATTATTAATAGACAATTAGGAAGAAGTTAAAGTCATGAATTCAAACTAAAAGTAACAGTTTAAACAGATACATGCAAAAAAGACAGATGGCAAGAAGTCACAGAACTGTGTGAATGTGTAAATAAACTGATTTAGAATATCACTGCATCAAGCAGTAATTTCATAGATCTGTTAATGTACGCATTAATACAGTAGGCATTTTCTGGCCGGCTGGTCTTCCTTCGTTTGTGAGTTTAAACCTTGATACCTTAACAGTGAATTACGTGTTTAACTTCAACGTATTAGTCCGATATTATAATTTTGTCTTCGCTCTGCTGACGGCAGACTTGTCCGTTGTGGTGATTGGTCAGATGCTGCAAACACCGCCTCTTTTTATGTGAACACACTCATAACCAGATTAAGAAACCCTGGATTGATTTACGGAGTAGATAACCATCTTAATGGGATTGCGGTTGTTAGGGTTAGTTTAACCAGATTACCAAAACATAGCCTGGGTATGTTGAACTCGCTTATGGGTACAGTACCCTGTTAAGCTAATTTTAAACCTGATACTAACCAGTCTGTCACTTTGAAGGTCTCTGTGTGATCATCGCAAGCTTGGGTAAGTTTATAACATGTATAATTCATAATTAACAGTCATACTATGCAAAAAATGATGTCCTTAACTCAACAATTAGAAAACCAGCAAGGGATGGGGTAGTGGTGATTTAATGTTATTATCTTTAATGTAATCCCTTTTTATTACATTTATACATTTTCATTATGCAGAGTTAAAATATGTGCTCTTTCAGAAAGAACTATTAACACAAATCTGACTGTAATTCTTTTAGGTTTACCTGACCTTGCAACTGGAATTCCATTACTTTTTGTAAACCCCTGTCATGGACGAGCGGATGGGAACTACGCTAACCCTGTTGACCAACATTCATTTCATCAATGTGTAGCTGGATACACCTTTGTCCAACCATGCCCAGCAGGTTTGGTGTATAACTCATACAAAGATTATTGCGACCATCCTGCTCAAAATACCAATACACTTCATGGATTCTGTCACGGAAAAGCGGATGGAAACTACCCAAAAACTGATGACCAACATTCATTTTACCAATGTGTAGCTGGAAACACCTTTGTCCAACCATGCCCAGCAGGTTTGGTGTATAACTCATCCAAAGATTATTGTGACCATCCTGCTCAAAATACCAGTACACTTCTTGGATTCTGTCACGGAAAAGCGGATGGAAACTACCCGAAAACTGATGACCAACATTCATTTTACCAATGTGTAGCTGGAAACACCTTTGTCCAACCATGCCCAGCAGGTTTGGTGTATAACTCATCCAAAGATTATTGTGACCATCCTGCTCAAAACACCAGTACACTTGATGGATTCTGTCATGGAAATGTGGATGGAAACTACCCTAAAACTGATGACCAACATTCATTTTACCAATGTGTAGCTGGAAACACCTTTGTCCAACCATGCCCAGCAGGTTTGGTGTATAACTCATCCAAAGATTATTGTGACCATCCTGCTCAAAATACCAGTACACTTCATGGATTCTGTCACGGAAAAGCGGATGGAAACTACCCAAAAACTGATGACCAACATTCATTTTACCAATGTGTAGCTGGAAACACCTTTGTCCAACCATGCCCAGCAGGTTTAGTGTATAACTCATCCAAAGATTATTGTGACCATCCTGCTCAAAATACCAGTACACTTCATGGATTCTGTCACGGAAAAGCGGATGGAAACTACCCTAAAACTGATGACCAACATTCATTTTACCAATGTGTAGCTGGAAACACCTTTGTCCAACCATGCCCAGCAGGTTTGATGTATAACTCATCCAAAGATTATTGTGACCATCCTGCTCAAAACACCAGTACACTTGATGGATTCTGTCACGGAAAAGCGGATGGAAACTACCCGAAAACTGATGACCAACATTCATTTTACCAATGTGTAGCTGGAAACACCTTTGTCCAACCATGCCCAGCAGGTTTGGTGTATAACTCATCCAAAGATTATTGTGACCATCCTGCTCAAAATACCAGTACACTTCATGGATTCTGTCACGGAAAAGCGGATGGAAACTACCCAAAAACTGATGACCAACATTCATTTTACCAATGTGTAGCTGGAAACACCTTTGTCCAACCATGCCCAGCAGGTTTGGTGTATAACTCATCCAAAGATTATTGTGACCATCCTGCTCAAAACACCAGTACACTTGATGGATTCTGTCACGGAAAAGCGGATGGAAACTACCCGAAAACCGATGACCAACATTCATTTTACCAATGTGTAGCTGGAAACACCTTTGTCCAACCATGCCCAGCAGGTTTGGTGTATAACTCATCCAAAGATTATTGTGACCATCCTGCTCAAAATACCAGTACACTTCATGGATTCTGTCACGGAAAAGCGGATGGAAACTACCCGAAAACTGATGACCAACATTCATTTTACCAATGTGTAGCTGGAAACACCTTTGTCCAACCATGCCCAGCAGGTTTGGTGTATAACTCATCCAAAGATTATTGTGACCATCCTGCTCAAAATACCAGTACACTTCATGGATTCTGTCACGGAAAAGCGGATGGAAACTACCCTAAAACTGATGACCAACATTCATTTTACCAATGTGTAGCTGGAAACACCTTTGTCCAACCATGCCCAGCAGGTTTGGTGTATAACTCATCCAAAGATTATTGTGACCATCCTGCTCAAAACACCAGTACACTTGATGGATTCTGTCACGGAAAAGCGGATGGAAACTACCCGAAAACTGATGACCAACATTCATTTTACCAATGTGTAGCTGGAAACACCTTTGTCCAACCATGCCCAGCAGGTTTGGTGTATAACTCATCCAAAGATTATTGTGACCATCCTGCTCAAAATACCAGTACACTTCATGGATTCTGTCACGGAAAAGCGGATGGAAACTACCCAAAAACTGATGACCAACATTCATTTTACCAATGTGTAGCTGGAAACACCTTTGTCCAACCATGCCCAGCAGGTTTGGTGTATAACTCATCCAAAGATTATTGTGACCATCCTGCTCAAAACACCAGTACACTTGATGGATTCTGTCACGGAAAAGCGGATGGAAACTACCCGAAAACCGATGACCAACATTCATTTTACCAATGTGTAGCTGGAAACACCTTTGTCCAACCATGCCCAGCAGGTTTGGTGTATAACTCATCCAAAGATTATTGTGACCATCCTGCTCAAAATACCAGTACACTTCATGGATTCTGTCACGGAAAAGCGGATGGAAACTACCCGAAAACTGATGACCAACATTCATTTTACCAATGTGTAGCTGGAAACACCTTTGTCCAACCATGCCCAGCAGGTTTGGTGTATAACTCATCCAAAGATTATTGTGACCATCCTGCTCAAAATACCAGTACACTTCATGGATTCTGTCACGGAAAAGCGGATGGAAACTACCCGAAAACTGATGACCAACATTCATTTTACCAATGTGTAGCTGGAAACACCTTTGTCCAACCATGCCCAGCAGGTTTGGTGTATAACTCATCCAAAGATTATTGTGACCATCCTGCTCAAAACACCAGTACACTTGATGGATTCTGTCACGGAAAAGCGGATGGAAACTACCCGAAAACCGATGACCAACATTCATTTTACCAATGTGTAGCTGGAAACACCTTTGTCCAACCATGCCCAGCAGGTTTGGTGTATAACTCATCCAAAGATTATTGTGACCATCCTGCTCAAAACACCAGTACACTTGATGGATTCTGTCACGGAAAAGCGGATGGAAACTACCCGAAAACTGATGACCAACATTCATTTTACCAATGTGTAGCTGGAAACACCTTTGTCCAACCATGCCCAGCAGGTTTGGTGTATAACTCATCCAAAGATTATTGTGACCATCCTGCTCAAAATACCAGTACACTTCATGGATTCTGTCACGGAAAAGCGGATGGAAACTACCCAAAAACTGATGACCAACATTCATTTTACCAATGTGTAGCTGGAAACACCTTTGTCCAACCATGCCCAGCAGGTTTGGTGTATAACTCATCCAAAGATTATTGTGACCATCCTGCTCAAAACACCAGTACACTTGATGGATTCTGTCACGGAAAAGCGGATGGAAACTACCCGAAAACCGATGACCAACATTCATTTTACCAATGTGTAGCTGGAAACACCTTTGTCCAACCATGCCCAGCAGGTTTGGTGTATAACTCATCCAAAGATTATTGTGACCATCCTGCTCAAAATACCAGTACACTTCATGGATTCTGTCACGGAAAAGCGGATGGAAACTACCCGAAAACTGATGACCAACATTCATTTTACCAATGTGTAGCTGGAAACACCTTTGTCCAACCATGCCCAGCAGGTTTGGTGTATAACTTATCCAAAGATTATTGTGACCATCCTGCTCAAAATACCAGTACACTTCATGGATTCTGTCACGGAAAAGCGGATGGAAACTACCCGAAAACTGATGACCAACATTCATTTTACCAATGTGTAGCTGGAAACACCTTTGTCCAACCATGCCCAGCAGGTTTGGTGTATAACTCATCCAAAGATTATTGTGACCATCCTGCTCAAAACACCAGTACACTTGATGGATTCTGTCACGGAAAAGCGGATGGAAACTACCCGAAAACCGATGACCAACATTCATTTTACCAATGTGTAGCTGGAAACACCTTTGTCCAACCATGCCCAGCAGGTTTGGTGTATAACTCATCCAAAGATTATTGTGACCATCCTGCTCAAAACACCAGTACACTTGATGGATTCTGTCACGGAAAAGCGGATGGAAACTACCCGAAAACTGATGACCAACATTCATTTTACCAATGTGTAGCTGGAAACACCTTTGTCCAACCATGCCCAGCAGGTTTGGTGTATAACTCATCCAAAGATTATTGTGACCATCCTGCTCAAAATACCAGTACACTTCATGGATTCTGTCACGGAAAAGCGGATGGAAACTACCCGAAAACTGATGACCAACATTCATTTTACCAATGTGTAGCTGGAAACACCTTTGTCCAACCATGCCCAGCAGGTTTGGTGTATAACTCATCCAAAGATTATTGTGACCATCCTGCTCAAAATACCAGTACACTTCATGGATTCTGTCACGGAAAAGCAGATGGAAACTACCCGAAAACTGATGACCAACATTCATTTTACCAATGTGTAGCTGAAAACACCTTTGTCCAACCATGCCCAGCAGGTTTGGTGTATAACTCATCCAAAGATTATTGTGACCATCCTGCTCAAAACACCAGTACACTTGATGGATTCTGTCACGGAAAAGCGGATGGAAACTACCCTAAAACTGATGACCAACATTCATTTTACCAATGTGTAGCTGGAAACACCTTTGTCCAACCATGCCCAGCAGGTTTGGTGTATAACTCATCGAAAGATTATTGTGACCATCCTGCTCGCAATACCAGTACACTTCATGGATTCTGTCACGGAAAAGCGGATGGGATCTACCCTAAAGATGATGACCAACATTCATTTTACCAATGTGTAGGTGGAAACACCCACATCCAACCATGCCCAGCAGGTTTGGTGTTTGCACCATACATAAATGCCTGTGACTATCCTGCTCAAACTACCGGATCCCCAAACGGAAACGAATGTCACGGAAGACGAGATGGGCTATATACCAACCCTCACGACCAACATTCTTTTTTAAGCTGTTCAGGTGGCATAACCTACATCCTACATTGTCCATCAAATTTGGTGTATGTACAATCCATAAATACCTGTGATTATCCCAGACATGCTTATTAACCTACCACTACACATAACGGAAACCTCTCTTATGAAAGTCATTGGAATTACCCGATAGATATGATCATTTATCTGAAATGCCTTACTTAACTCCATGATTGTTGTATATGATTTAGGCCTATATAATTGTTGGTGTATTTAATTGTATGGGTGTGTTCTCTTTGGTTTATGTTTAACCTTTGGTGAATGGATTTGTCTTACATTATGACACAGATGTTGCATATTGCATTCATGTATTTATATGCTGTCTCTAAGTACAAAAATCCTAACTTGCACAAAATAATAAATCAATAAAATATCATTGATGTACCAGACTTATTATTGCGTGTTTTTTGTGGGGGTTTGGTCTATGTTTGGTTGTTCTGTATTAGTTGCTGTTTGCTTATCTGCTGTTAGATAAGCCAGCCAACTAGTCTGCTCTGGACTTAGACCAGCAAGCTAGCTAACTAGCAAGACATCCTTTACGGAGATCCTGTTTACTCTTACCCCAGCAAAGCCACCAGGATTGGTTAATATGGTCCCGTTAGTTCAAGCTAACTTTCTTAAGTAACACTTGCATTCAAATGGAGTGAGTAAATGTGAGAGAAAGTCATTAATTAAAAACAGCGTGCTTACAACACTTGCTCGCAAGCGTTAACTGACATGAGAATTATTCTGCCTCCACCTACGCTCCACCCAAAAAACTACTTAATACTGTTTATACTGTGGAGACAAATTGTCCAACTGGCACTAGTGAAAAAGCCATTTAAATTAAGGTATGAATTAGAGCATCAATTCTCAACCAACAGGAAAATCTAGTAGAATGCAATAAAAAATATTTGAATATAGTGCAATAAAACACGCACCACGTGTCGGCTTCCCTGCAGAAAAAATTAACTACGCTTTATACTTGTCATTCTTGGATGTGAAGAAGCATTTGGATTGAGTTCTCCACTGAGATATTAATCAAGTTGACCTTTTATTCATGATATATTATATAGGAATGAATTAGTGTTTTCAACTACAGATGTTGCTACTTTTATTTGGCGTGTTTGCTGGGACGATAAAAAGTGCCATGCAGTCTTTGAGAGGGAAAGGGGGACATGTATTTTTAGAGCAACAGGACTGCCCCAACTGCAGTGCCCACCAACAACTCCTAGGTAGAATATGTGAGCAGTCCAAATGGTGCTCTGTTGTCCTCCAGCACCCACACATTCATATGACTATTCAAAGTAGTACGACTGAAGCTTCAACAGGAGAGAGGGAGAGAGATTGGGCTGGAATAGCCTACATGCAAAGCTGCCAAATTAGCCTTAAGACATGACTGATTGCTGTGATTATTCCACAAAATTTTCCAGAACTACCACCACCACAACAAATAAAACTACCAGGACGCGTACTTGAAACCTCTGTAATGGACAGCTCAATGGGCAATACCCCCAACCCTGATGACACGCATACTTTTTACAGTTGTGCTAGTGAAAGAGCCTACATCCAACGCTGCCAACACATTTTGGTCTTGAGACAATACTTTAATTGCTTTGACTATCCCACCAGAACCACAACAACCACCACTACCCTGTCTGAACAACCTGTTAACCCTTGCATTGGAAAGATATATTATGTATATGTATACTGTAACTTTGTCTCACATATTCATATTCTTGTCACCTCTCTTACCAAGGACCTTCTCCTCTGCTTGCTCGGTTTAGGGGGCAGCCCGCTCTAGAAAGAGGATGGAACACAAATAGGGACAAAAGTAAAAGGGTCTGAATACTTTCTGAATGCTCTGTAAATATTGTGCAAATTAAGTAGAATTTTGTTGAACAGTTATTTCTGAGAATAAAGTCTAGGTGAGGCCATAGAGTAAACAAAAAACAATCTAGCCCAATATAGTCTAAATTGAGCGCACAAGAGACTTGTTGATGTTCTTGATGCCCATATGATTTAATTACGAGGCAGGGGTGCAGCAACATAGACAAATGGCTTCCTAATTACACAATGTAAATCCAAAAATGACATCTCAACAAAGATAGTGCATGTCCTAAACCGTCCACCCAGGGCACAGAGTGACTGACGTATAACTCCTGAGGACAGCATGCGTGTCTGTATCACCCCTGCTGCACCTTAGACGTGCCGCCCTGTAAGCCACACACATGCAACACATTCAGTGTCCTTTTATGTGCCAATTATAGAGGCGTGGTATATCATATTCTCAATGTGTAGCAACATCTACTTTAGGTATTCACTTCTTGTAAAGTCTTGTCTAAATGCTAATTGCCAGTGGCTATATCTGCCACATGAAAGCAAAATGAATAGTAGGTATGCAAAGAGCACAAATGACGCATGCATGCGTTGTACTGCATGCCAAAGGCAGATGAGAGGAAGCAACGTTGTTTTCTACTAACTTCAGATATTTATACTATATATCTATATACATACTTACAATATTACACTCAAGGGAGATACCTATCAGGATCACTTATGTACAATTGTTTATTTTGTAATGAGAAGTGTGTGTACACTTGTGTTGTGACAAACCCTCAACTAATAAACAAGCTGTAGCATAGCAACTCAGCTACACCCAACAACCCCCAGCAACAGACCAACAGTTTCTCTATTAATTATACCTTAATTTAAACCATTATATAACACATTATCTTAAAAAGCACACTGGCCTCTACCAAACCGTTGTTAGTTAACCAACATTTAATTGTTCAGTAAATTATGATCCATTTTTACAATGCATTCCACTCTGAGCCAGCCATCCACTGATATTGTTTCCAAAGCCAAAGTTGCCAAATGATACCTCTTTTTATGGAAAAGAGGAAGAACCCAAATTCCCTAAATCAGATTATAGCTTACAGTATACTGTACATTGTTATGAAAAATACACATTCTTTCGATCATGTGGGCCCAGTAAGCATCCCATAAATTAGGTATTTAGGGGTGACAAACATATTAAAATCTCAGCTACGTTGTTTTGGATCAACAACTTTAACCGGCAGAAGGGAGAATCCCATTCTTCAGAGGAAGAGATGGATGAGCTTTAGGACCTCTTTTCTCGTTCAAGTTGACATTTGACAACTTCCGAAAAATAACACGGTGCCATACGGAACAGTTATTGCAGCACAGCTTCACCAAACGAGTTGCCTCTACCCATAACTAGGCGACACAATTCAAGGGTTTCTTTGTTGACTGTTTTAATGGTGTTCATTGTTATTTCCTACTTGGTTGTGCTGCCGACATACAAAGATAATATTGTTTTTATATCAGTGCATCCCTCACTATTTTTGTCGGTTTGACTACATGTTTGCAAATGCTGTACTGTAATGTGTATGTATGCAAATTAAGTACAGTAATTCATTGAATGAACACCAGTGATTCACATCTGACGTAGCTATGCATGGGTCATGCACACGCTTTGATGTCCTTGCCGCCCATGTAATTGGACACTAGTTTAATTACAAGGCGGGAGTTCGGCAACAAATGCACATGATAATACAGGTGGGAGTGGAGGATGGATGGGTCAAACAAACACGGGACTTTCGCCCGAGAGAATGCTGTTTGTGTTCTCAACCTTGACTTATTTATATTATTGTTACTTTGTAACTTGCGTACTCAGCTTGCCCCAGTAACCTAACAAGCATACTTATTTTACATAACCAAAACCACAATCTTTTCTTAAATCAAGTACTGTTGTTGCTTAAACCTAAACAAGTTACAGTGAATGTTAAGAAAGTAAACCTAAAAACTAAGTACACCTACTTTTATTTTTGAAAGACACTGTATGCATGTAACGAGCAAAATATTTAATATATTGTTAACGTGTATTCACCTCTACCTTCCGATCTGTATGTTGTTTAGAAAAGTGCATTCAGTGGGGTGCAGATCAGCAAAGACCTCTGCTTTTAATTCCTGGACTTTACGCTGGTAGTTGTTTCTCACCCAATGAGGTGTGCTATTTGCTTGGCATTTCAGGACACGCCTTATTTGACGATACTGCTGGCCATTATATCAATAATTGTCTTCTTTGTCGTCAAAGCTAACCGTTGGTGTGGCTATGGTCTTGTTGGTACATTTTTAAACACTGCATAATTAGATGTGCCTTTTCATGACACTGCTGCTGTTGGTCATTCTTACAAATTATAGCCTTATGTGCATGTATTGTTACTTTTCTTTTACAAGTATCATGCCAGAAAAGTAAGTGATGCTACTAGTACTAGTGCAGTGCCAGTTTGGATCAGGCCAATTGTTTGGCTGCCCTTCCCCCTGCCAGCAGAAACATGTAACTACAGTCAATGAGCCGCAGCCTGTAAAGGCCTGCTGCGGATGACATGTTCAACTGAGTTTGCAGAGACCTGAAGCCCCGCCAATGCTACTGCCTGGAGCACTATCATTTGTTTCAGAGTGTATTAATAGTTTAGTAAAGTTGGGGTTGGAAAGGCTTTTAAGATCAAAAGTTTGAGTCTCGAAAGAGATCTTTGTTGCATAATAATTCTGCGCTAATTTCCAGAAATACCACACCATTGTTAAAGTGATATTGTCTCATATTTGACAAGTATTTCTATTTTTCTGGTCACTTAGTGTAGATATTGAGTTTTACATAAATAATTGCAAGCAACTGACAGTTCGCAATTTGAAATTATTTTATGTTGTTGTATTCTGAAGGTAAGGATGCTTTCCGTAACCCAAAACCTAGTTGTACCAAAATCCTAAAAGGTACGGGGGAGTGGGGGAGTAAGCTCAGGGAACGGTACCAGGTGGAGGCCTAATTGGCCTCACCTGGGTCTAATGATGATTGCTCCCATTATAAGTGTGCAGGTGGACAAAGGAGTGGGGTGCTGAGATTTGGCAGAATGCCGGACCTACGCTGCTCTCCACTACAGATGCAGCTAATGCAGCATCTGCCTGCAATTAATAAAAACACCTAACTAGTGCCTGTCTCTATTGTCTCTGTGCTAGGGTAATACCACCCGTGGTAACACGCGCTTGTTACAGTACCTATCCCTACCTGTAGGCCACCTTAGTTCTCCATCATGTTTAGAAAGAGGGGTTGAGCTTAGGGGTATTTAGTTGGTTGCAACCTGCCACAAATCACTAGATGGCAATACAATGTACACAGTGTCCCTTTAATGTTGCAAATTATCAGATATTTGCATTAAATCCAATTTGAACTGATTGCAACCAAATTAATTAATCATTTAAGGCCCATTAAAAATATTGAACATACAATTATCTTTGCTCCTAATTTTAGTAGTGCTGGTTTACTGATACAATAAATCATTCATATATGACCGGGTGAAAAGCATGGTAACCAGACCATTGACTGTATATTTGTTGTTGAACACCTGATTTTGTGCTTTGTGTATGTCTTTGGGTTTGTGCAATTAAAATATAACCCTTGAATGCAGTCAGCAGAGTGTCTTCTTGAGAGCAGTTTTTGTTCAAATGTTTACCAAAATGGTGTCAACACAACGAAAGAGAGCAACATTCATCCATTCTGCTATCAAACTACTGAGAGCAAATGGTTTTGGTGGACTTAACCTTAACTAGAGGTACCCTGGAGGAGATGGAAGTCAATTATTTGGGAGTTTTTCCTGATCCGATGTGAGGTCCTGGGACAGGGATGTCATATATGTACAGATTGTAAAGCCCTCTGAGGCAAATTTGTGATATTGGGCTATATAAAATAAACTGAATTGAACCACAGGACCAAGCCTAGATTCACATTGTTGTGCAAGTCAGATCCTGAATGTATCATCTGAGACAGAAAAAACAAATTTTTAGGTCACAATGTTCCAATTTTGCAATTGTACACTGATGGAAACTGGCACAAAAGAAAAGTGGCTATCGGAATTCACAGTTGTGACTCATTGTTTATTTCAAAGGGTTACTAATGTCACAATATTTGGATATTCTCAGATCTGGGTAAATGTTGGCATTATATGGGTTGATTAATACAACAAAAATACAAATAACCTTTTTTTATTATAATGTCACATTGGCAGCTGTCGATTGCTTTATTGCCTGAACAAAACTCAATATTCATACTGAGTGACCATGAAAATAAAGATACTCACCTAATGGAAGATAAAATGCTGTTGTCTAGGACGCTGAGGGCCTCTGCGTTGCTAAACCCCATATCAACCGGAGGTCCAGGGAGAGAGTGTCTAAAACAATAACTACTATCCAACCACATAGATTAAATAAGAGAGGGACAGTCAGACTGTCTGATCAGAGAAATCTAATTCATATCCCCTGCAAGAACACAGCGTCCAGTTCAACTTTAGCTAATCTCAAACACGCAGTACTCAATATCAGATCTTTAAGTAACAAATCTTTTTTAATTAATATTTTTATTTCCTCTTACAATCTTGATTTTATGTTTTTAACTGAGACATGGCTTGAAACACAGCTAATGCAGTTCTGATTGAGTCTAGTCCACCTCACTTCAATTTTGTGTCTGAAACTCGACAAAACCAGAGGGGTGGGGGGTTTGTGCCATAGTGAGGGACAATATACTCACCCACAAATTGTCATTTGGGGTTTTTTCATCATTTGAGTATGTGTCATTCAAAATGGAGATAAAACAATCTTCCATACTTTATATCACTATTTACCACCACAGAATTGTTTTATTGATGATTTTACTGAATTACTTTCAGTTGTGTGCACTGGTTTTGACTGTTTAGTCATTACAGGGGACTTGAATGTGGATGTGGATGTAGCCAATGACAGGCAAGCGAAATAACTCACTGCTGTCCTTGATATGTTTGGTCTAACTCAGCATGTGTCTGAGCCCACCCACAACAGAGGGCACACTCTAGATGTGCTCATTACCAAGGATGTTATTATTTTAAATGTGAATGTCGTTGATGTTGCTTTATCTGACCATTTTTGTGTTTTCTTTGACTTGTCTGTTACACCCAAACCAGGTTAGGTCTGCAGTTGTTCGAAAAAAGACTTATAAATGACGGCACAGGGACACAGTTTATGGAAATGATTAGGTTTGAAAATACCCATTGTTCTAATGTTGATGATCTGTTGAACTCTTACATATCGAGTGTTTTAAATGTTTTGGATACCATTGCTCCTGTCAAGGTTAGAATGGTTAAAAGTAGGCAAAAGGCACCATGGAGAAAAGAAGACTCGGTCAGGGCACAGAAAAGAGATTGCCGGAGAGCCGAATGGAAATGGCGCAAGTCAAAGCTCAAGGTTCATTATGAGATTTACAGAGAAAGGTTATGTGTGTTCAACCAGACTTTGCGTAGAACAAGGGAGTCATTTTTCTGAAATCATCAAAAACTGCATTAACAACTCTCGTGTCCTGTTTGCTACAGTAAACAGATTAACAAATCCTCCTGTTTCAATGCCCTTAGAACTCAATTCTATATCTAAGTGTAATAAGTTTGCAATATTCTTTAATGACAAAGTTCAAAGTATTAAAAATGCTATCAATTCCACAACACAAATATCTACTCTGCAGCCAGCTAGACACCTAGAGCTTTTCCTTGTGGTAGTTGGCTAACGTTAAGTTAGCTAACGTTAGCCAACTAGTGATGCAAATATTATAGCTAAGATGACTCAAATCAAACATCTCACAACTGTCAACATTTCCTCAGCTCACTAACTCGCTAGCGATCCGTCTACTACACTAATTGTCTCATTTGATTTACGATAGCGAGCGAACGTTAGCCTAACAAAAACCATGTATAGCTAAATTAGAAGATCAGACACCTCTCTGGCCCTGCCCCTGTCATGACCCTGCTGATGCCCCTCCTTTCTACCTTCTTCTGTTTATATGAATTGTGGAAATCTGGATCCTGGTCCATGCCGTCTACTTATTATTCATTTATGTCATATTCATTGAATGTGTTGTAACTCTGTAACGCTTGTTCATACTGTACACAATTACGCAAATCTGTAATTTGTGATTTTGGGCTATACAAAATAGACTGACATGAATTGGTTGTTGGTGTGCACTGCAGCTAGGGCAGTCCCAGTTGTATGAAAATAAAAGTCCCCCCTTCCTCTCTCTCACCGTGGAGCACCTTCACCTCCGCAGCAATTGTGTCAATTATGAGCACTATCAGTAGGTGACAACACAAATTGATTTCTATGAACATTTTATCATGACTTATAATGTAAGTTAACTTAAAATCTCTGTAAAGCACTGCCTCCAAATACATCTTCACATAAACCAATGAAGAGCCTGATGCTCAGTCAGTGCGACGCTTAATGTAGTAAGTCCAAGCAACCTTAAGGTTAGAGGTTAGATAACCAAATCGTATAGTGAGTCCAGTATTAGCGGTGGATTACATAATCTGTCTGTATTTCTTTTATATTCTGCAATATACACTGTAACTAAAGTTGCCAAGTTGTCCATTTTGTACAGGGTACAGTGCATGATGCAGCCTGAATTCTGGGTCACTAATACCTGTTTTGAAAACTATGCTCATTTTGGGTTTTTCTGTAGTACTGGGCACATGTGCTCTCAGCCATGCATTTTTTCTCTCTATTTGGAAAATCCTGATCTGTGTTGCATCTTCCGACAATATATAGTTCTCTAATGTGTTTTTTGGGATGATAAGCAGTGTGGGATATAACCTATTTCTTCCATAAGTTGTTTATAAGCCAAGTGAATGTTGTTATAAAAGGCAGGCATGTGTAAAAGACCATCTAAAATAAACTAAGAGGAATACAAAATATATAAAGGGTTTATTTGGGGGGTGAGGGGGGGGAGAGAGGATTTTGATAAATAACTGGGAGGAGTAGGAGAGAAACAGTATGAAAGCAAATAATAATACACTGGCGTTTCCTTTACACACCAAAACACACACACACACACACACACACACATATATATATATATATGTATATATATATATGTATATGTATATATATATATGTATATGTATATATATATATATATATATGTATATATATATATGTATATGTATATATATATACATACATATATATATATATATATATATATATATATATATATATATATATATATATATATATATATATATATATATATATACACATACAGATTGGTGGATTGGCCCTTCCTTCAGGCAGCTACAACACTGGCTGCTCGTAGTCTACAAATCCATTTTAGGAATGACCCCTCGTTACCTTTCAAATCTCCTGCACATTTCTGACAGCAATCTCCATTTAAGATCCAGTGACTTCATTAGGCTCATCATTCCAAAAGTCCGTACTGTGTATTGGTCGCCTTTCATTTTGCCGCTGCAAATGACTGCAACTCAGCTCTCACCTCTCTCAACATGTTCAAACAAAAGCTGCAACAAGTCATAGTTGACTGCTGTACTTGCTGACAAGCCCTGACTTCTCTCTCTCTCTCTTCCATTTTTTAACTGGAGAACATCCAGTAATCCGCCTTTTTTTTTTGTACAGTGTTTATTAATTTACCTATGTTGTTTTTATGTTTGTCATACTGTATTGTATCTGTGCTGTTTGTGTCACTTATGTGGACTGTGCTACTGCCTCTTGGCCAGGTCATCATTGTAAATGAGAATTGATTCTCAATTGATTTTACCTGGTTAAATAAAGGTCTAATAAAAATAATAATAACGTGTTGGGGTTCTTGACCGGGGAGTTTTGAGAATGGTGTTGATGTGATGGAAGGTAACACCGGGATAACTGTGTTTCTGTATGCGTGGGTTTCTAAATGTTGGGAGAGGTTGGAGTCCCCAATGATTAGGGTTGTCTTCCGTACCTCCAACGACCAGTCCTGTAATTTTCTAAAAGTGTGCAGGTGTCTGTGGTCCCGTCGAGCCCCTGCTGGAGTTTGAGGTGGACAAATCAGATGGTAGGGGTCAAGTCAGCTTGTCGCTTTTCATTTCTCCCTTCATAATCATTGTGTTTTTATCCAACTCATCGGGCTCAACAGCACACAGCTCTGGCGCTCTCTGTTGTTGGTGTGGCGTATCTGCAGATGGAGAGGATGACATATGGGAGAGTAACATTTGTGTTTGAGTTATGGGTTAGAAGTTAGGGTTCAGGGTTTTATTTTCAGTATTCAGAGGGTAGTCATTATTTGTAAACATGGAGAAATGTCTTTTTACTGTCTCTAAAATATTTAGGAATTTAGGCTATTTGAAGATACAAATGAGGACATTTTTAATTTGATTTAATTTAACTTAATTTATTTATTCCGGAAGAATACTTGATTTTGTGTCTGTATGTACTCACAGATGTCCCCAACTCATTTTCAGTACACTTCCCTCATAATTTAATAATAATAATAATAATAATAATAATACTTAGAAATGTATATAGCGCTTTTCTAGACACTCAAAGACGCTTTACATAGGGCAGTGATTCTTAACCATGGCACCACCTAGAGGGCCGCAAACAACTTCCAGTTTTGCACCCGTGGGCCGCGGGACTGCATAAGTTATCAATTGAACACACCAGAGATGTTACTGTTATCCATGAAACGCTCAGTTACAATATAGTGATAATATAAATGGTTATATATTGTTATAATGTTATGCTTTTGTCAGGTTACTCAAGTTCAGAATAACACATAGCAGCTAAAATTTGTGTCTGGGAATGTGCGGCTGTCTGCTTCTCGAGAATAGATACGCGCCTTGTATTACAACATTCAGGCATCAGTCCCGTGAGATGGAATGATCCCCGTCCTTGATAGTTCAGCGCCAATTAGAAGTTAGGATGATGCATACGAACCTGTGACGAAATCTGTGTATGTAAGGGCCGAACTTCCGGTTCTAGTGTAAGACTTGTTGGGACTCCACTGTGACTGCAATCGCAGCTTGTACTTTACTTGTGATCAGAGAATAAATCTACCAGAACGAGAGAAGTTGTTGGCTGAATTCTTCCAAAGGCTCTACCAGGCATCCAATTTTGATACACGCTTACAATAGCTTTCCACCACTTGGTGGCGGTAATGCGTCAGTCAGTTGTTTTTACAAGCTCCAATAGGGGATGGATATGGCAAGGAAAACAGAGGAGTCAGTTCAGTCAACTGCCAACGTTAGCGACACGCTCACTGGAGGGCAGCAAGCTAACAGCTAGCTGAAGAAGTAGCAGTCAGACTGACCGCACCATGATATTTGAGAGGCTATCAGGCAACCCGCCTCAGAGCAGGAGCATGGAGCATGGACAGGAATATCCAGCAGGGAGCCGGCAGGCTCGTCGGTAGGCGCCGGTTAGCGAGAGATACCCTTTATTAACCTTATTTTAAAAACCAAACATAGTGAAATGTATATCCTTCCACTACCTTGTCGTCGTTACCTCCCGAACTTGGGTGCATTTTGAACTGATTTGCACAAAGAGATGAGTGTAATGACCAGCCAAATCTAGTGGATTGCTAAATTAGACACATGAGTTACCACCTTGGACAAATTAATAGTCTGCTTCTAATTGGCAACTGATGGCTGCTCAACTACCAGTGCTGGCTTATCTGAACTAGTTATATTCATATTTTGCAGTTTTACCTCATTAAAGGCACAGGTGTAGCAGCCTTCTTCCCCATGACCACTGGCTGATGCGCTACAAACACTGGATGCAGTGGACAGGTCAAAAGCACCTAAATAGTAACATAATAGTCATAAATGGTTGAGAGGATATCTCTTTATAAAAAGCCTTTTAGGCAGTAAATCCCAATAATTTAAGTGTCGGTTTCGTTTTCAGTGTCTTGGAATCTAAGGGGCTGTGATGGCTTGTGACACTGACTCAAGGGCTGGGAAAGTCAAATGTCAACACATTAATATATGTGCCTGATGAAATGCAGAGGAGATCATATTCAACACAGCTAATTATTGGTATAAAGAATTACATTATAATAGTTTATAATAATAACGTAATAATTTGTGACAAACCCTGCAAGGAGATTTAACAGCTATGAATCTCTCTCCCAGCCTGTAGACAAAAAGAAGTCCGGCCAAGAGCCAGAGGTCTCCCAGTAGAATTTATCCTTATCAAAGCCAATGTGTGTAGGGAATAAGTGTGTCAATATCAGTGTGTGTAGCCGTGGGAATGTAGCTCAACTCACCTCAGTCGGCAGGTGACGTCTCGATCAAGGAACTGATGAAGTGATGGCTCAAAGAAGGCTCGAAAACAATTAATTTAGTTAAACTGCAATGCAGTCGGTATTTATTTATCACAAGAGTTAAAAAGGATTAGGCCTAACTACTTAATAGTTCGCAACACCCGTAAATAATTAAAACTCAAGCTAGTGAGCAAAGTGTTTGAGATTTGAAAAATAAATATCTGACCGACTGTATCTGTTTAGAAGGCTCAAATCGAAGACCTCTAGAATTGTTATCAATTTTCACAGACACTCCGGACTCAGTTGGTAACACCTGCTCATATAGCTTAAGACAATCAAGGATACATTACAGTGACATCTCAGTAGTACACAATAATACAAGACATTGTGATAAAGCAAGTAAAAGGGAATGACATTGTAGTACAGAGTATATCAGTTACATACATCACACATAAATTATATCCTAGAGTGCACACACTACATAGGGACTCTACCACAAGTTAGCCGCTCCCATTATGCGGTCTGCAGTGTAAAAGCACCTTAATCCTAGAGCAGTGGTCACCAACCTTTTTACGCCCAATATCCCTGACCTCTGCCTTGGTGACAGGCAAGATCTACCTATTGAGGCGTTGAGAGAAAAACACTGTCCAGACTAGACTTACAACTTGAGGCAACATAAAAAGTAAATTATTTGTTAACCGCACACAATATGAACAAGAAAAAACACATTTTCAGGTTGGATGAACTACTTATGCGGTATTTATCAACTGAAGCTACAACACAAACCTGACAACATTCTCAGTCACTGCAACTAATGTAAGTTCAGTTCAGCTCTGTGTCCCATCACAATGCCATCAGGAGTCATGTGACTCCAGTCAGTGAGCTGTCTGTGACTGAACACTGTCTGTGAGCTTGTAGTTGGGCTCATCAGCACAGACAGCCAGTCTGAGGCAGTCTGTGAGCCGGCTCCTGGATTTTGATTTGGTGATTTTGTGAACTCCACTTACGCAAATTTGGCTCTCATGAAAGTTTTTCTTGGTAAAACCAATGTTGGTCATCATTTTTAAGGTACTTCCCATCCACTTTTCCGTAACAGTATCCTTCATGTGTACTGGGATTTTGAGCAGGATAGTCACATAACATTTGGATAGGCTATACACCAAACCTGCTGGGCATGGTTGGCCAGAAGTAATGGACTTCCTGTCACAAGGCCAAGAAAACCTAAAAGAAGTATAGTCAGATTTGTGTTATTCGCTCTTTCTGAAAGAGCACATATTTTCACTCTGCATAACACAAATCTATACATGTAATAAAAGAGGATTACATTAAAGATAATGACATTGAATCACCACTACCTCATCCCAATTGTTGAGTTAAGGACATCATTTATTGATTAGTAAGACTGTTAATTATGAATTATACATGTTATAAACTTACCCAAGCTGGCGATGATCACACAGAGACCTTTAAAGTGACAGACTGGTTAGTAGACTGGTAAATTAAACACGTAATTCAGTGTTAAGGTAACAAAGTTTAAACTGACAAATGAAGGAAGGACAGCTGGCAAGAAATCGCCTACTGTTTGAATGCATAAATAAACAGATTGATAATATCACTGCTTCATATATAGGACACAATAGCTCTGGCTATAATTAAATGTGTGTATTCTTTTCAATGAATGTGTTACTTAGATGTATTCTTCTAGCGTGTATGACAATAATTCATCCGTATTCCTTTAGCTGCAACTCCGCCGGTGTTAAACAGACTGTGAGTGAATACAAAATATATTTAAAAACATAATTCTTAGCAGTAAGATGTTTTCTTTCAATATGTTATAATCACCCACAGCGTACATAAAAGTAACAAGAGACAGGTAACACTGCTACACACGGTCAAAAGTGTCATACGATAAGAGAATAAATACAGATTATATATTTTTTTTACAACGCCAAGGTTACAACTGAAAGAATAAGGCTAACATATTGACATATAAATACATCGGCAACATTAACCAGGATACACACATGAATTCATATACAGAGCTATCTTGCTCGAAATGAAGCAGTGCTATTCTAAATCAGTTAATTAACTAATTCACACAGTTCTGCGATTTCTTGCCAGCTTTAATCAGAATTAACGCTTTAACTTCCTCTGATTTGTGTTATATTCATTTCTGATATACGTTCCGAGCTTTGATTGGTAAGGAGGCGTTGCTTTTACATGAATTGATCTCTTATCTCCAAACATAACCTGCTCTGTAGCAGGTTAAGTGTTCAGCACAAGTAACCATGGTGATCTATCCAGGAAAGAAATTAAGCTCCCATGGAAGAGAAAACCCAGACTTAACACTAAATTTACCTTGCTAACCCTAAATACTGCTTCGTGGTACAGGCCCCAGGTCAGTGCACCCAAATCTAATCTTTTGTCTACTGGTCTCTAGAATAACAGTTTGTTTTTATTTGTCCAGGTTAATAAGATAATACTCTCTGAGATGTCTGCAGTCACTTAATTACATTGGAGCTCAGTGGAATTTTGTTTTTCCATTTTAAAAATAAAAAAGTAATATGTATTGTTGATAACATTTCATTCAATTGAACAATTATAAGTAAACAAAACTAAATTAAAATAATTTCAATACAAATTCATTAATTCGCTTTGCAATTTAAAGCGAAGGAGCTGTTTAAGACCATAAGACCATGTTGGGCCAATGATTAAGTACTTTGGAAGATATCATTGGAGATAAAATGTGTTTTTGACCCTTTAAAAAAACATGTACTTGATTGGCGTGCCTTAGAGTGAGCTTGCACATTGTGACACTATGTGGGTAAGCAGAAACAGAAGCATGTGATTAATATGCAGCGGAAAAAATATGAAGAGAATTATTAATTAGACAATTCTCACCCTGAACTATTATAAATAAATTTAGGTCAGACAACCGCACAGCTTAATACACAAACTTGCTGCATTGTCTTTAGAAAGTGGGTCAGTTTTATAGTTTGTGGTTGTTCCAGCAGTGCCACGAAGCAAAGGTTTAATTAAAGTATTGGAAAAAAAATGTTGGGTCACATTTCACACAAGCGGTGTATTTTTGCATATATAATGTAACCAACAGCCACTGATGTAGTCAGAACCTACCAAAATACTTAAGGGATATTCTCACAAAGATAGACATTTAAATTGTCAAACATAGTGACCAGAATTGAGACAAAAATGTACAATACAGCTATCAAATGCCAAAAGTATCGGTATAGAGTCGGAAATATAGGCTGGTACTCAGCATCCCACACGTACATTTTCACTGTATGAGATAGCATTATATGTAGCAATAAAAAGTAAATCCGTGAAAAAGTGGTTTGTAAGATCAAATTAAAAGGTATACTTACAAATGGTGAAAAAAGCACACTGTCTCTCTGCTGGGACTGATGTCTGATAGATGTCTCGTTGCGATGATTTAAATGGGTATGGAGCTGACGAGGTGTGGCAAATATGTAGGTCACAATGTTCCAATTTTGTAATTGTACACTGATGGAAACTGGCACAGAAGAAAAGTGGCTGTCGGAATGTTTTGGAAAAAGTTAACATCCAGCCAAGGTAGCCCTCGGTGGAAAAAAAGCCATGTTGATGACAGACTTCAGAGGCGAAAAAAGCAAAATTTCGCCGGGCGGCGATATCAAAAGATTTACCTCATTCGCCAAAAGTTGCCGAAGAATTCGCCTGACGTTGAGTTGCGAAAGCCAATCAGTATTCGCAACACTTTTGGTGTGAACGCAGGCTACAATTGGTACGGGCGCTCCAAAGTTGGACAATAGAAGATTGGAAAAACATTGCCTGCTCTTTGCAGAGCATGTGCTATAACACTTATTATATGGATGTTACATTGCACTTTTTTGTAAATGTCTGCTTATCTGGCTAGTGAGTGAACATTGAAATTATTTCTTTGTCCACATTTCAATCAACAACTCCATCTTGTGTCTCTATCATGAATACACCTACAGCAATTTCGACAATTAAGAGAAGCACCATCAGTAGTTTAAATTGATTCTAACAAACATACTTTGTCAACTCATACCAATGCCAACATCAACATTGTCTGTCAATTGCATCATAATAATGCATAAAAGCTATTTAAGTTTTTTTTTAAAAACATAAATGTGGAAAGGAAAATGAGTGATGGCCTATTAGTACCACTGCCATGCATTAACGTTATATTGATTAGTTCAAAGTATGGTTTTCTCGTGTAGTTCCTGGCCAGTTGCTAATAGATTCCCTGAGATCAACAAAACAACATTATGACATGTCGTACGGTATGTCAAATACACAAATTATTGAGAAGTAACAATAGATGCACAGAACAAGTCTAGTTTCCTTTTTTAATTGAGGAACAGAATGTAGCACACATCTAATTACACTGATTATAAATTCCGCAACAAGAACCCATCGACCTCACCCAATTTTCTGATAAACTGTGGGTGTGGCCTATCTGATTGGCACACTTGTATAACATTCTTTGGACAGCATAGTGCCCGTCATTCTTTCCAATACAAGAGTTCACAGGTTTTTCATATAGGGTAGTGATGGTTGTTTTGGGGTTGGTCGTGGAAGATGCCTTTGCTCCATCCATTACAGAAGTTACCAATATGTGTCCTGGTAGTTTTAGTAGTCATGGTTGCTGTGGTCCATCCATCCATTTTCAATACCGCTTATCCTCATTAGGGTCGCGGGGGCGCTGGAGCCTATCCCAGCTGACATAGGGCGAAGGCAGGGGACACCCTGGACAGGCCGCCAGTCCATCGAGGGCACATGTAGGGACATACAACCATTCACTCTCACATTCACACCTATGGGCAATTTAGAGATCAATTAACCTGCAGCATGTCTTTGGACTGTGGGAGGAAGCCGGAGAGCCGGGAGAGAACCCACGCTGCCACGGGGAGAACATGCAAACTCCACACAGAAGGACCGCTCCGACCGGGAATTGAACCCGCGGCCCTCTTGCTGTGAGGCGACAGTGCTAGCCACTACACCACCGTGCAGACCTACAGGTTGCTGTGGTGGTTTTGGATAATCACAGCAATTGCAGTCTTGTCTGAAGACCACATTTCATGGCAGTGGTGGATGTAGTCTATTCCATCGGCACAGCCTTAAAAATAATGTGGGTCATCAGTGTTGCTGTATTGTCCATCGTTTTGTCCATAACAGCGATTTCCAGCATGTGTCCTGGTAATTTGAGTTGTTGTGGTTCTGGTAGTGGGAAGTGGGAAGTGTTGTTGGATAGTCACAATAATTGCAGTATTGGCTTCAGACCCATTTTGTCTGGAAGCGTTGGATGTATGCTATTCTGACCCAATCTCACTCCTCCTCTTCTATTGAGACTTCAGCTGGGCTTCTTTACATAAAGTCATGTCAAGGTGTGGCTGCCTCACAACAACAGAGCGCCATCTTGACTGCTCACATGTGGTACCTCAGAGATTCATTATCTGGTAATGTGGTTTCTGTAGATAGCATTGCCCTGGCATCCAACACCACCGTAAAGAATCTCGTGTTATCTTTGATCAGGACTTGTCCTTTAACTCCCACGTAAAATAAATCAAGTGATATTGCTATTATATTAGCTGTGCTGCACTGGCTCCCTGTAAAATTATACTACTTGTGGTTCCTAGTCCTAAAAAGTAGGATGGGAGCAAGAGCCTTCAGTTATCAAGTTCCTCTTTTATGGAACCAGCTTCCACTTTCACTCCGGGGGGCAAACACAGTCACCTCATTTAAGAGTAGACTTTAGACTTTCCTCTTTGATAGCGCTTATAGTTAGGGCTGGTTCAGGTTTGCCCTAGTCCAGCCCTTAGATATGCTGCTATAGGCCTAGACTGCTGGGGGATGTTTTAGGATACATTGAGCTCCTCTTATCTCTCTCTCTCTTTATGGACGATTTCACGTCTCTTCATTGCATTACTACTTCTTCCCCGGAGTCTTTGTGCCTTCTCGCCTCATAGGTTTCCATTGGACCTGGCTGGAGCCGGTCCTGGCTCCAGACACAGCCATGATTCTGGGCTATACAAAATAAACTGAATTGAATAGCCCACACCTACAGCTTCCCATTGAAATTGGGTGTGAAGTGGGTGTTTTCTTGTTGGAGAATATTTGATCACTGTGTAATTAGATGTGCTGTACATGTTGTTCTGAGCATGTATAGTTACTTTCTCTCAACAATTTGTGTATTTAACATACCGTACATTATGTCATGATGATCTCAAGGGCTTGATCAGACTTTATTGTGCTGAGTGATGTGATTTGTATGGTTAGTTTATTTTCTTGCTATATATTACTATTCAGTACTTATTTTTATTTTGTGATAAAATAATATATTATTTTCACAGAGCACCATGTTTAAAAACACATTTTGTGTACTATTTCTGACCTGCTTACGACCATTTGGGATTAAAACCAAATGCCTTTTTAACGTATACACAACCAAAAAAATAGTTTAATTTCAACTTCCCTTCACGCTTTGCCTAAAAGTACCTAAAGATTGTTCTCTTCTCTTTTTTGTCTTAAAGAGCACCTGATTAGTTAAAAGGCTGTTTTTACCAGTAGTTCCTGGTTAGTTGCTCCTAGACTCCAGGAGATCAACAAATATATGCAAAACAATATCTGTGGTGGCCTGTTCTTTGTACTTCTTATATTCTGTGGTAACTTGGTCTTTGTACTTCTTATATTCTGTGCCATGTTACAGGACTAACTGCTTTTTTGGAAAATCCAAAGGGGCTCATGCCAACCCTGCTGTCCCAAGAATGTTTTACAACTGTGCTCATCAGATAGCCAACACCCACAGCTGGCCATATAAATTGCATGTTAAGTCTTTTTGTTCTAGTTGGAGAATTTTTAATCACTGTGTAATTAGATGTGCCTTAAATGCTGTTCCTTATTTTAACAAGGAAAGTAGCCTTGTTCTAAGCATGTATAGTTACTTTCTCTCAACAATTTGTGTATTTAACATACCGTACATCATGTCATGATGATCTCAAGGGCTTGATCAGACTTTATTTTACTATATATTACTATTCAGTTATTTACCTATTTTTATTTTGTGATCAAATAATTCACAATATATTATCTTCAGAGCACCATGTTTAAAAACACATTTTGTGTACTATTTCTTCCCTACTTACAACCATTTGAGGTGAAAACCAAATGCCTTTTTAACGTATACAGAACCAAAAAAATAGTTTAATTTTAACTTCCCTTCTCACTTTGCCTAAAAGTACCTAAAGATTGTTCTCTTCTATTCTCTTTTGTCTTGAAGAGCAGCTGATTAGTTAAAAGGCTGTTTTTACCAGTAGTTCCTGGTCAGTTACAACTGTGCTCATCAGATAGCCCACACCCACAGCTGGCCATATAAATTGCATGTGAAGTCTTTTTGTTCTAGTTGGAGAATTTTTAACCATGTGTAATTAGATGTGCCTTAAATGCTGTTCCTTATTTTAACAAGGAATGTAGCCTTGTTCTGAGCATGTATTGTTACTTTGTCTCAATAATGTGTGTATTTAACATATCGTACATCATGCCATGATGATCTCAACACGAGAGCTTGATCAGATTTTATTGTCCTGAGTGATGTGATTTGTATGGTTATTGTGTATTTTTTACTATATATTAATATTCAGTTATTTTGTTGTTTTCTCTGGAGCAGTGAATTAATAGAATATATTTTGTGCAAAAAAAACCAGTGAATTAATAGAATATATTTTGTACAAAAATAATTCACGATATATTATGTTCAGAGTACCATGTTTACAATCCTTTTTTTTTATACTACTCCTGCCCTGATGATGACCATTTGTGGTGAAAACCAAATGCCTTTTTAACCTAAAAGTACCGTTCTCTTCTCTTTGACCATTTTGTGATTAAATAATTCACAATATATTATCTTCACAGAGTACAATGTTTAAAACATTTGTTTTACTTCTTCTGCCCTAAATTGCGATCATTTGAGGAGAAAACCAAATGCCTTTTTAATCTATATGCATAACATAAAAATATATGTATTCTCTTCTTGCTTTGCTTAAAAGTACCTGAAGATTGTTCTCTTCTTTATGACTAGTTTTTCATCTTTAAGAGCACCGTAAGGCCTAGTCAGTTAAAAGGCTGTTTTTTACCTGTAGTTCACGGTCATTTGCTACTAGACTCCAGGAGATTAATAAATGTATGCAAAACAACATCTGTGGTAACCTGTTTGTTGTACTTCTTATATTATGTGGTAACCTGTTCTTTGTACTTCTTATATTCTGTGGTAACCTGTTCTTTGTACTTCTTATATTCTGTGGTAACCTGTTCTTTGTACTTCTTATATTCTGTGGTAACTTGGTCTTTGTACTTCTTATATTCTGTGGTGGCCTGTTCTTTGTACTTCTTATATTCTGTGATGGCCTGTTCTTTGTACTTCTTATATTCTGTGATGGCCTGTTCTTTGTACTTCTTATATTCTGTGCCATGTTACAGGACTCCGTTTCTCGACTCACACGTTAAAAAAAAATCACAACTCTGCAGACGCTGATTCCATTTCCGTCATTTGATCGATTTATTGACTTAAAACCATAATAAGTCTAACATGAGGTCAAAGACTGTGCTGCTATCCTATTCTACACAATTTAAAACACCAGATACTCTGTCCCACCCTTCCTCTTATCACATCTGATCCTCCAGTATATTATTCTGAATATGAATTTAATTTCCATTCATATGGTAAAAGTAACGTATTTTGATCACACAAATCAATTATATGATATAATTTGTAATCGAGACAAAAATATATGGCTCGAACAACATTACATGATGTAAGGAGATATATGTATGCAATTGCTGTGACTATCTCATGACAGCTCCGACCACAACAACTCCTCTCAATTGCTGTAAATGTCCTACATTATTACCCACAGATTATTTAAAAATCTAAAGGGGCTCATGCCAACCCTGCTGGGCCAAGAATGCTTTACAACTGTGCACATCAGAAAGCCCACACCCACAGCTACTCATTAAAATGGGTGTGAAGTTGCTGTGTTCTTGTTGGAAGACTTTTAATCAAGGTGTAATTTAGATGTGCCTTAAATGCTGTACCTCATTTCAACAAGGAAAATAGCCTTGTTCTGTCCTTGTATTGTTACTTTGTCTCAACAATTTGTGTATTTTGATAAACCTTACATCGTATCATAATGTTGTATTACATATATCTGTTCCCACTCATGTGGAAAAGTTTTTCTTGAAAGCTGTACTTTGTTGTTTATTGCATTACTTTTATCTTACATTAGGCGAGTATCTTTATTTTCATGGTCACTCAGTATGAATAATGAGTTTTGTGCAGGCAATAAAGCAATCGACAGCTACCAATGTGACATTATAATAAAAAAAAAGGTTATTTGTCTTTTTGTTGTATTAATCAACCCATATAATACCAACATTTACCCAGATCTGAAAATATCCAAATATTGTGACTTTAGTAACCGTTTGAAATAAACAAAAAGTCACAACTGTGAATTCTGATAGACACTTTTCTTCTGTGCCAGTTTCAATCAGTGTACAATTACAAAAAATGGAACATTGTGACCTACTTTATTGCCACACCCCGTCAGCTTCATACCCATTTAAAGCATCGCAGCGAGACATCTGTCAGTCATCAGTCACAGCAGAGAGACAGTGTTTGCTTCTTTCACCATTTGTAAGTATAACTTTTACTACGATTTTAACAAACCACTTTTTCACTGTTTTGCTTGTGTTGCAGTGTATATTGCTATACATATATCAAATATGAGGGATAATAAATAAAAGGATTATGTATGTGTATGTGTGATGCTGAGTACCACTATGTCCTTCCTACTCTCTACCTATACTTTAGGCATTCGATAGCTGTATTGTGAATGTTTTCTCTCAATTCGGTTCACTTAATTGTACAATTTGAATGTTTTAAGGTGATAATTGAGAATATTTCTTATATATTTTGGTAGGGGCTGACAGTGGCTGTTGGCTTTATTTTATATGCTAAAATACACCAGTTTTTCCAATACTTTAAAAACCACAAACTGCCTATTGGCACTGCTGGACACACCACAGAATATGAAAGTGACACACTTTCTAAAGACGATGCAGAAAGTTTGTGTATTATGCTGTCAGGTTTTCTGACTTGAAATAAAAACAATTTGTGGGACCAACTTATAAATATTTGGCTTAGGATGAGTATTTGTTTAACTTCTACCTATTGGGACTACAGATGACAAATAGCCTATTGGCTAACTCTGGCACATTTACAGAAATGTTTATATTAACGTGCACTGTCCCTTATTAAATAAACACTTTTTTTTTAATTTTTAAAAAACTTGTTAATAATTGTTTTCATATTTGTTTCCGCTGCACATTAATCAAATGCTTCTGTTTCTGCTTACACCCATAGTGGCAAAATGGGCAAGCTCACTCTAACTGCAGGTAAGGCCCCAAATCACAACAAGCTATCTTTTAACTTACTTCTAGTGGTCTATGGTATCTGTTGAAGATCAACATGGTCTTAGACAACTCTTTTGCTTGCACTTGCCCAAAAACAAAATGCTTAGTGGATTAATGAATTTATATTAACATTATTGCACGTTTTGTTTACTTATGTTTTTTGCCACTCAGATAATAGTTAAATGTCACTCTATATTCTTGATAATCCACACATCGTTATAATACCTGTGTTTTCTTTTTCTTTTGTTACTGTTTTTGGTGGACTGACCTTAGGCCTGTGCTGTGCAGGGTAGAGGGTGTGTTAGGTAACTTCAGTGTTAGGTCTGGGTTTTTAGTTCCATGACAGAGGTTCACTTCTTACCTGCATAGATTGCCATGGTTACTTATGCTAAACACCTAACTCGCTCCGGAGGAGGTGATGTTAAAGATAGGAGGTCAACTCGTATAAAAGCAGCTCCTCCTGACCAATCAAAGCTCGGTCAGGGATTGTATATTATTATTATTAGGCAATTAGGAAGAAGGTAAAGACACCTTTGTATCTGGACCTGGACCTCTAACCGGATAGATAATTGAGAAATATAATATTTTAACGGCGCTCTTCTTTTTTAACCAACGCAGCTTTTCAAATATGTGTATTTGGATAAAACTTGCAACTCCCGTGACTTATAAACACCCAAGGGATTGAGACCAGTCAGAGAAGATATTTCACAAGGCGTTCTCCAAGAAGAGAAGTGCAGACAAGAGACAAGAGAATTTAACCAAGAATTGGACTTTGCCTTCATTCTTCCTAGGTGCAATAAAAAACATTATGCCACATGTTCAGAGACCATGACGATTATTAACCTGGACAAAGAAAAACAAACTGTTATACTAGAGACCAGTAGACAAAAGATATAATACTTGCGTTTTAGTTTAGATTTGGGTGCACTGACCTGGGGCCTGTACCACGAAGCAGTATTTAGGGTTAGCAAGGTAAATTTAGTGTTAAGTCTGGGTTTTCTCTTCCATGGGAGCTTAATTTCTTTCCTGGATAGATCACCATGGTTACTTGTGCTGAACACTTAACCTGCTACGGAGCAGGTTATGTTTGGAGATAAGAGATCAATTCATGTAAAAGTAACGCCTCCTTACCAATCAAAGCTTGGTACGTAGATCAGAAATTAATATAACACAATTTGGAAATCTGTGTGGATTAGTTAATTAACTGATTTAGAATAGGACTGCTACATTTTGAGCAAGATAGGTATCTATATGAATTCATGTGTGTATCCTGGTTAATGAATATGTTGCAGATAAATTTATATGGCATATGTGAAAATATGTTAGCCTTATTCATTCAGTTGTAACCCTGGCGTTGTGAAGCAGACTTTAGAACAAACAAAATATAATCTGTATATATTCTCTTATCGTATGACACTTTAGCTGTCCTTCCTTCATTTGTCAGTTGAAACTTTGTTACCTTAAGCCTGAATTACGTGTTTAACTTACCAGTGTACTAACCAGTCTGTCACTTTGAAGGTCTCTGTGTGATCATCGCCAGCTTGGGTAAGTTTATAACATGTATAATTCATAATTAACAGTCTTACTAATCAATAAATGATGTCCTTAACTCAACAATTGGAAAACCAGCAAGGGATGGGGTAGTAGTGATTCAATGTCATTATCTTTAATGTATCATCAGCATTTTTATTACATTTATACATTTGTGTTATGCAGAGTGAAAATATGTGCTTTCAGAAAGAGCGAATAACACAACTCTGACTATAATTCTTTTAGGTTTACCGGGCCTTGTGACAGGAAGTCCATTACTTCCTAGAAACCACTGTATTGGAAAAGTGGATGGCTACTACCCTAAAACTGATGACAAATATTCCTATTACAGCTGTGTAGCTGGAATAACCTACGTCCAACCATGCCAAGCAGGTTTGGTGTATAGCCCATCCAAAAAGTTATGTGAGCACCCTGATCACACTACCAGTCCACATCAAGGATACTGTTACGGAAAAGTGGATGGCTACTACCCTAAAACTGATGACATATATTCCTATTACAGCTGTGTAGCTGGAATAACCTACGTCCAACCATGCCAAGCAGGTTTGGTGTATAGCCCATCCAAAAAGTTATGTGAGCACCCTGATCACACTACCAGTCCACATCAAGGATACTGTTACGGAAAAGTGGATGGCTACTACCCTAAAACTGATGACAAATATTCCTATTACAGCTGTGTAGCTGGAATAACCTACGTCCAACCATGCCAAGCAGGTTTGGTGTATAGCCCATCCAAAAAGTTATGTGACCACCCTGATCACACTACCAGTCCACATCAAGGATACTGTTACGGAAAAGTGGATGGCTACTACCCTAAAATTCATGACCAACATTGGTTTTACCAATGCGTAGCTGGAATAACCTACGTCCAACAATGCCCAGCTGGTTTGGTGTATAGCCCATCCAAAAAGTTATGTGACCACCCTGATCAAACTACTAAAGGATACTGTTACGGAAAAATTGATGGCTACTACCCTAAAATTGATGACCAACATTGGTTTTACCAATGTGTCGTTGGAATAACCTACGTCCAACCATGCCCAGCTGGTTTGGTGTATAGCCCATCCAAAAAGTTATGTGACCACCCTGATCAAACTACTAAAGGATACTGTTACGGAAAAATGGATGGCTACTACCCTAAAATTGATGACCAACATTGGTTTTACCAATGTGTTGTTGGAATAACCTACGTCCAACCATGCCCAGCTGGTTTGGTGTATAGCCCATCCAAAAAGTTATGTGACCACCCTGATCAAACTACTAAAGGATACTGTTACGGAAAAGTGGATGGCTACTACCCTAAAATTGATGACCAACATTGGTTTTACCAATGTGTCGTTGGAATAACCTACGTCCAACCATGCCCAGCTGGTTTGGTGTATAGCCCATCCAAAAAGTTATGTGACCACCCTGATCAAACTACCAATCCACAACAAGGATACTGTTACGGAAAAGTGGATGGCTACTACCCAAAAATTCATGACCAACATTGGTTTTACCAATGCGTTGCTGGAATAACCTACGTCCAACCATGCCCAGCTGGTTTGGTGTACAGCCCATCCAAAAAGTTATGTGACCACCCTGATCAAACTACCAGTCCACCTCAAGGATACTGTTACGGAAAAGTGGATGGCTACTACCCTAAAATTGATGACCAACATTGGTTTTACCAATGTGTCGTTGGAATAACCTACGTCCAACCATGCCCAGCTGGTTTGGTGTACAGCCCATCCAAAAAGTTATGTGACCACCCTGATAACATTATCAGTCCACCTCAAGAATACTGTCACGGAAAAGTGGATGGCTACTACCCTAAAACTGATGACCAATATTCCTATTACAGCTGTGTAGCTGGAAAAGTATACGTCCAACGATGCCAAGCTGGTTTGGTGTATAGCCCATCCAAAAGGTTATGTGACCACCCTGATCAAACTACTAAAGGATACTGTTACGGAAAAGTGGATGGCTACTACCCTAAAATTAATGACCAACATTGGTTTTACCAATGTGTCGTTGGAATAACCTACGTCCAACCATGCCCAGCTGGTTTGGTGTACAGCCCATCCAAAAAGTTATGTGACCACCCTGATAACATTATCAGTCCACCTCAAGGATACTGTCACGGAAAAGTGGATGGCTACTACCCTAAAACTGATGACCAATATTCCTATTACAGCTGTGTAGCTGGAAAAGTATACGTCCAACGATGCCAAGCTGGTTTGGTGTATAGCCCATCCAAAAGGTTATGTGACCACCCTGATCAAACTACTAAAGGATACTGTTACGGAAAAGTGGATGGCTACTACCCTAAAATTAATGACCAACATTGGTTTTACCAATGTGTCGTTGGAATAACCTACGTCCAACCATGCCCAGCTGGTTTGGTGTACAGGCCATCCAAAAAGTTATGTGACCACCCTGATAACATTATCAGTCCACCTCAAGGATACTGTTACGGAAAAGTGGATGGCTACTACCCTAAAATTGATGACCAATATTCTTATTACAGCTGTGTAGCTGGAAAAGTATACGTCCAACGATGCCAAGCAGGTTTGGTGTATAGCCCATCCAAAAGGTTATGTGACCACCCTGATCAAACTACTAAAGGATACTGTTACGGAAAAGTGGATGGCTACTACCCTAAAATTAATGACCAACATTGGTTTTACCAATGTGTCGTTGGAATAACCTACGTCCAACCATGCCCAGCTGGTTTGGTGTACAGGCCATCCAAAAAGTTATGTGACCACCCTGATAACATTATCAGTCCACCTCAAGGATACTGTTACGGAAAAGTGGATGGCTACTACCCTAAAATTGATGACCAATATTCCTATTACAGCTGTGTAGCTGGAAAAGTATACGTCCAACGATGCCAAGCAGGTTTGGTGTATAGCCCATCCAAAAAGTTATGTGACCACCCTGATCAAACTACTAAAGGATACTGTTACGGAAAAGTGGATGGCTACTACCCTAAAATTAATGACCAACATTGGTTTTACCAATGTGTCGTTGGAATAACCTACGTCCAACCATGCCCAGCTGGTTTGGTGTACAGGCCATCCAAAAAGTTATGTGACCACCCTGATAACATTATCAGTCCACCTCAAGGATACTGTTACGGAAAAGTGGATGGCTACTACCCTAAAATTGATGACCAATATTCTTATTACAGCTGTGTAGCTGGAAAAGTATACGTCCAACGATGCCAAGCAGGTTTGGTGTATAGCCCATCCAAAAGGTTATGTGACCACCCTGATCAAACTACTAAAGGATACTGTTACGGAAAAGTGGATGGCTACTACCCTAAAATTAATGACCAACATTGGTTTTACCAATGTGTCGTTGGAATAACCTACGTCCAACCATGCCCAGCTGGTTTGGTGTACAGGCCATCCAAAAAGTTATGTGACCACCCTGATAACATTATCAGTCCACCTCAAGGATACTGTTACGGAAAAGTGGATGGCTACTACCCTAAAATTGATGACCAATATTCCTATTACAGCTGTGTAGCTGGAAAAGTATACGTCCAACGATGCCAAGCAGGTTTGGTGTATAGCCCATCCAAAAAGTTATGTGACTCTACTAGTTCACATCAAGGATACTGTTACGGAAAAGTGGATGGCTACTACCCTAAAACTGATGACCAATATTCCTATTACAGCTGTGTAGCTGGAAAAGTATATGTCCAACAATGCCAAGCAGGTTTGGTGTATAGCCCATCCAAAAAGTTATGTGACTCTACTAGTTCACATCAAGGATACTGTTACGGAAAAGTGGATGGCTACTACCCTAAAACTGATGACCAATATTCCTATTACAGCTGTGTAGCTGGAAAAGTATATGTCCAACAATGCCAAGCAGGTTTGGTGTATAGCCCATCCAAAAAGTTATGTGACTCTACTAGTTCACATCAAGGATACTGTTACGGAAAAGTGGATGGCTACTACCCTAAAACTGATGACCAATATTCCTATTACAGCTGTGTAGCTGGAAAAGCATACTTCTAACCATGCCAAGCAGGTTTGGTGTATAGCCCATCCAAAAAGTTATGTGACCACCCTGATCACACTACCAGTCCACATCAAGGATACTGTTACGGAAAAGTGGATGGCTACTACCCTAAAACTGATGACCTATTACAGCTGTGTAGCTGGTAAAGCATACGTCCAACCATGCCAAGCAGGGTTGGTGTTTAGACCATTTAAAAATGCCTGTAACTATCCTGCTCAACCCTATTAGTAAACCTAAAGGATACTGTACAATTCCCTCCAAAATCTTGTCTTTAGACAATGCTGCAATATCTGTGACCATCCCTTACGGTTGCCACAACCACCATAGCAAATCCCATACCCACTACCACAAAAACAACCATCTCCACTACAGCTTTTACAACTCCCAAATCCACAGCAGCGTATTTGGACATTGTCAAATTCTGTTAGATGTACAATTTCCTGTGATTCGTCATTGCTGCCTGATATGGAAAGTTATATAGTAGTTAATTATGTTCATTTAATCTGACATGCCTTACTTAACTTCATGATTGTTGTATATGATATCGGCCTATGTAATTGTTGGTGTATTTAATCGTAAGGGTGTGTTCTCTTTGGTTTATGTTCAGCATTTGGTGAATGGCTTTTTTTTTACATTATGACAGAGATTTCACATATTGTATGTATATGTATGTGCTCTTTGTCTGAATGTAAATAATACAACAATAATATTACGGTGTTAAATATAATGAAACAATTAATCAATAAAATACCGCAAATATACCAGACTTATAATGGCATGTTTTTTGAGGGTTTTGATCTATGTTTGGTTGTTCTGTATTGGTTGCTCTTTGCATAACAAATATATACCTTTTTTTAACCAATGTCATGATTATGACTGAGCCTAGGCCCAACGATGAAAAATAAAAGATAAAAAGTGGTTTGAAGTTTAAGTAAAAAAGTATTTACTTTGAATTTAGTAGAAAACAATTACACATTAAATCCTACAATTTAAAGAAAGAAAAACAACTAATATCCAATGCAATTGAGTTTCAGTGCTTGTGTCACAGCCGCTCGGGAAACTCCCACTATTGCTCAATACATGTACCAGTACTTTTCATTACTAGCTGCTCTGACACAAGGTAATCATAAATATAGTTTAGGCTGTATGGTATAAAACAGTTCACAGTAGGAGCACTTTTTCTTTTTAAAACCCTTAAGAGCTGTAATGGTGACAGGTCGCCTGTTCCTTTTCTGTTATTTTAATCAATTATTGTGTCAAAAAAGGTCCTTTGTGTAAATTATTTGCATTTTTTAAAGGAGAAATGCATCTTTCCAAATCTGGCAAGTATTTGTCATTTATATATGTTATAGATCAGGTTTCTCTTAATAAACAATTTTAAATGAACTTTTGACATTACAAGAATGAAATTTAACCTATTGTATATCTCCTCAAACAGTTTTTTTACCTGGAGCTTTCAGTGTCCATGTTACAGGCTGTTATATTGGTAAATGTTCAGGCGTTTTAGAAATTTGTTTAGCTCCCTAAAGCAGTTCTTGTCCAGCTGAAGACAGAACCCAACCTTGCACTCCTCAAACATCCAGGGAGTGCTTTTATGGCAGAGAATTCACTGTTTCTGTCCCAGGCTGGCCTTCTGTCTGTTCTTTTCCCAGTGTCCTTCTTTTTGTTTGTGGGGACAGGAAAGTGGGCCATTAAGAATGAAACAATACTAATACTATTATTTAAAACATCAAAGTATTATCTACAAAGAAAATGCCACTAAAAGGCCACTAAAAGGCCACTCAAACACTTCTCAAACACTCTCCCCTGCTCTCCTGCTCTGCTCACTTCCACCCCTCCCCCAGAGGCAATCCCGCCACTGGTTTGTTTTTACCAGTACCGTAATGTAGCGCCTAGCAATGGAAAACTATGCTTCTTAGCGTTCAGAATACGTTGGAATTAAGTTGGTAGCGCAAAAGGTTGAGGAGTTACGGTTCAATGTTGCACGTCAGTGTCTGGCTCAGGGTGCAAGCGCTGGCGCCAGACACCGCTCTAGAAGAGATAAAAGTTAGCTGGAGGAAAAACTAATTAAATGGAAGCAAACACAGATCACCTAAGAGTAGTGGGCTAGAGTAGCCCCTACAATTCACCTTTGCTGTGTTTTGGGGTGACAATATTACAAACATTTGAGATGATATACTGTGACTCTAGCGAGCAAAAGTATCAGCACAAGATTTCAGAGATGGAGAGAATTTGTTGCCATTAGTTTAGCTTAGCATTCTGCTAACCTCCTCAGCGGTCCTGCACCACTCACACAAAGGTCTAAACTAAAATAGAGAGACGGAGCTAAATGTTGCTAATAGGCTGTAGTATTAGATAGATAAAGAGATGACCCGCTGTTGGGCTCATCCATAACCAAAGCATGGTGGAACCAGTACAGCTGGCTACTTGGTCAGCCTGCTAATTCAGCTTCCATTTAACACCAATTACAGAAAACACTCCGAAAAAGGTTATCATTTGTCTGGCGAAAGTGTGTGTTCGAGTTCATACTACCCGAGTGTACGCCGTTAGCCAAGTGTTGTAGCTAAATGTATAGCAATTGAAGCAATTCCATCTGCATTTAATTCAATACCATGTCTCAATATAACAGAGGACTCCTGTACTAACTTTAGTCCGGTAGAAAAACATCGCAGAAGCTTCGAAGGATATGAAGTTGAACCAATTTAGAAGAATCTCCGTTAGTTTTGCGAGATAGTCCTAAAACATATAAGAAGGCCCTATTGCTCATCAATATCAGAGAAATATACGTACAACCATAGCTTTTCACGGCCAGGTGTGTGTGTGTGTGTGTGTGTGTGTGTGTGTGTGTGTGTGTGTGTGTGTGTGTGTGTGCGTGTGTGTGTGTGTGTGTGGGGTGTGGCTCCATTCGAGTCTCCTCCCGGCTCCCTCCTGATAACAACTCACCTCACCTGCCCAGTCAACCCACCTGCCATCCATCAACTTATCACTCAACATTATATCTACCCCGGCTCTTCATCCACTCTTTGCCAGATCGTTGCTTAACCTCAGTGGGAGTCAGCTTGGTATCGGCCTTGCAGTTTTTGATTCCTGTTCTGAGTTTATCTAAGTATTTTTCTATTGTATTTACCCTGTTCGGCCTGTGCCAACTGTTTGGATCATCTTCCCAGATCTCTAGTCTGTCTGCCCTGCCTTGTCCTGCCCAGTTTCCACCCTTGACCTATTGTCCTCTGATTCCCTGCTGTCCCTGTCAGTCTTTCCCCCTTGGTGTCCTCCTGGAAATAAAAACCCCTAAACTCAAAAACTCTGGTCTGCATCTGGGTCCGCCTGGCTGAAAGTCAGTCTGTTGAGCTGTGTATTCCTATAGACCTCAGTAGTAAAAACTTCATGAACTTCTTCAATGGTAAGATTCTAACTGTGGTTGCAGGGATGTGGTTGGGCTCAGCTGCAGAGGGAAGGGGGGGGGGGGGGGAGTGGCTCAGGGAACAGTGCTGGGAAGAGGCCTTATTGACTTCAGCTGGAAATAATTGCGTCTCCCTGATATAATCGGCAGGAGGGAGCGTAACCTGCCCTTCCTCTCGAAGATCCTTGAAAAATTAGTCGCAAATCAGTTGAGACTTTCGACATTACAGTTTCTTTGAAAAGACCATAGCACATAGACACCACTGCTGAATATTACTCATGACCTTTCAATTGTGTTGTATAAAGGACTTGTCTCTGTACTTGTACGCATTTGACACCATTGACCATTACAGATACTAGATCAGTCGATTGGCATTAAAGTTACTGCACTAAGCTGGTTTAAATTATATTTATCAGATCGATCTCAATTTGTATATATAAATGATGAAACTCTATGAACACCAACGTTACTCACGGAGTTCCACAAGATTCTGTGCTTGCACCAATTTTATTCGCCTTATATATGCTTCCTTTAGGCAATATTATCAGAAAACACTCCTTAAACTTTAATTGTTATGCAAATTATACTTATTACTTATCAATCAAGCCAGACAAAACCAATTACTTTAGTAAACTTCAAGCATGTCTTAAAGTCATATAAACCTGGATGACCTGCAACTTTCTGATGTTATTTTACTAGGCCCAGAACACCTACGGAATCAATTATCAAATTATATAGTTTCTCTTGATGGCATTGCTCTGACATTTAGCACCACCATAAAGAATCTCAATGGTATCTTTGATCAGGACATCCCACGTAAAAAATATTTTTTTTCTTCTAGGTAACATTTAAAAATCAGACACAAAATTAGTTCACACATTAGTTACTTCTTGACTAGATTACTGCAATTCCTTATTATCAGGCTGCTATAATAAGTCTCTTAAATCTCTCGAGTTGATCCAGAACGCTGCTGCTCGTGTACTAACAAAAACTGAGTAAAGTGATCATATTGCTATTGTATTAGCTTCTCTGCACTGGCTCACATTTAAAATTCTTCTCCTCCCCTACAAAGCCCTAATTGTTGAGGCACCATCATATCTTAAGGAGCTTATAGTAGCATATTACCAACTAGAGAGCTGTGCTCAATGAATCTGAGGCTACTTGTATTTCCAAGAGTCTTAACAAGTAGGATAGTAGCCAGAGCATTCAGTTATCAAGCTCCTCTATACATTATCAGTAGATGTAACACAGAACAGGGTTTTCCAAATAGAGAGAAAAAAATGCATGATTCAGAGCGCATGTGACCAGTACTACAGGCAAAAAAACAAAATGAGCATAGATTTCATGCACTGTACCCTGTACACAATGGACAACTTGGCAACTTGAGTTACAGTGTATATTGCAGAATATAAAAGAAATACACACAGAACAAGATGTGGTTCTCTAACCTCTAACCTTCCTTGGACTTACTACAGTAAGCATTGCATTGATTGAGCATCAGGCTCTTCATTGTTTTATGTGAAGATGTATTTGTAGTCAGTGCTCTACAGGAGTTAACTTACATTATAAGTCATGATAAAATGTTCATAGAAATCAATTTGTGTTGTCAACTACTGATAGTGCTCTTAATTGACACACTTGCTGCGGAGGTGAAGGTGCTCCACGGTGAGAGAGAGGAAGGGGGGATTTTATTTTATTTTCATACAACCGGGACTGCCCTAGCTGCAGTGCACACCAACAACCAATTCAAATCAGTTTATTTTGTATAGCCCAAAATCACAAATTACAGATTTGCCTCAGAGGGCTTTACAATCTGTACACATACGAAATCCCTGTTCCAGGACCTCACAACGGATCAGGAAAAACTCCCCCCAAAAAAGAAGAAACCTTCAGGAGAGCAACGGTGGAGGATCGCTCTCCCTGGATAGACAGAAGCAATAGATGTCATTTGACAGATGAACAGCGTTACAGGGTTACAACACATTCAATAAATATGACAGAAATGTATTAATAATTAGTAGTAGGCATGGACCACGATCCAGACCTCCACAATCCAAGAAACAGGAGGCCGGCCCACCAGGCAGGAGGCATCACACACAGCCAGGTCCAATGGACCCTATGAGATGTCACAAAGACTCCGGAGAGGAAGCAGAGTTAGTAATGTGCAATGAAGATATGTAAATGCATCCATAAGGAGAGAGAGAAGAGGAGAGAGGAGCTCAATGTATCCTTAAATGTAAAAAAGTGGAAGTTGGTTCCATAAAAGAGGAGCTTGATAACTGAAGACTCTGGCTCCCATCCTACTTTTTAAGACTCTAAGAACCACAAGTAGCCCCGCATTTAGTGAGCGCAGTTCTCTAGTGGGGCAATATGGTACTACAAGCTCCTTAAGATATGATGGTGCATCACCAATCAATGCTTTGTAGGTGAGGATAAGTGTAACGGATCCCCATATATGAAGTGGCATGAAACTTACTGCTGGTGAAATTACTCCTTTATTTTCTTCCTTAGGGTCACAATACATTCTTTGAAATGTGTAAACTATCACCACCGTAAGAGCTTTAGCCTCATACGGGTCAAAATTAAACTATTAAACTATTAAAAGTATAAATGCGCATCCGTCCGTAACGAGATCCATAGCCGTACAGTCAAGTTCGCATTCAAACGTAAAACAAAACTGCGATTCCTTTTTACCTTTTCAAAATAGAAAAGTCTAATTTATCTATGAGAGAGGAAGTAGCATGAAGCCTTTTTCTAAGTCTTTCAAACAATACAATATCTAGGCATGTGTCAAAACCAATAAGGCAAATATGAAATAAGAATTTTAAATGTGATTCTTGATTTTACAGGGAGCCAGTGCAGAGCAGCTAATACAGGAGTAATGTGATCTCTTTTCTTAGTTTTTGTGAGTACACGAGCTGCAGCATTCTGGAGTAACTGGAGGGATTTAAGAGACTTATTAGAGCAGCCTGATAATAAGGAGTTGCAGTAATCTAGTCTATGAGTAACAAACGCTGGACCAGTTTTTCTGCATTGCTTTAAAACAGGATGTGCCTGATTTTTTTAAATGTTACGTAGGTGAAAAAATGCAGTCCGTAAGATTTTTTTTTACGTGGGAGTTAAAGGACAAGTCCTGATCAGCTTTATGCAAAGCAGCCCAGCCGAAGTCTCAAGAACCACAACAACTCAAATTACCAGGACACATACTGGAAATCGCTGTTATGGACAAAACGATGGGCAATACGGCAACACTGATGACCCACATTATTTTTAAGACTGTTCTGATGGAATAGACTACGTCCACCGCTGCCATGAAATGTGGTCTTCAGACAAGACTCCAATTGCTGTGATTATCCAAAACATATTTACCACTACCACCACCACAACAACCATGACTACTAAAACTACCAGGACACATACTGGTAACTTCTGTAATGGACGGAGCAAAGGCCAATACCCCAACCCTGATGACACAGATTCTTTATAACGTTGTGCTGATGAAAGAGCCTACATCCAGGGCTGTCAACAGATTTGGTCTGCAAATACTGAATTTGCATTGACTATCCCAAGTCATCTTCCACGACCAACCCCAAAACAACTAGCACTACCCTATATGAAAAACCTGTGAACTCTTGTTTTGAAAATAATGACGGGCACTATGCTGTCCAAAGAATGTTATACAACTGCAAACTGTGCCAGATAGCCCACACCCACAGCTTCTCAGAAAATTGGGTGTGAGGTGGGTGTGAATTTATAATCCCTTACATTCTGTTCCTCAATTCAAAAAGGAAACTGTCCTTGTTCTGTGTATGTATTGTTACTTCTCAATAATTTGTGTATTTGATACACCGTAAGTCATGTACGTCTACATGGTGTTGTTTTGTTGATCTCAGGGAATCTATTAGCAACTGGCTAGGAACTACAGGTGAAAACCACACTTTGCACTGATTAGAGTGTTTTTTTACCACATGTTGTTGAATGAAGCAAACACAGATGTAGATCAATGGCTGTAACTCTCACTTTATGTAAACCTATTGGTTATGTTTATTATTTGCTGTGCCCAGAGCTGTATACTTAAAATTGTAATTAAATTGAGTGATATGAGACTGGACTTAGTTAAAGACTTGGTTATCTAACCTTAAGGTTCCTTGGACTTACTACAGTAAATGTCACACTGACTCTGCATTATGCTCTTCATTGTTTTATGTGAAGATGTATTTAGATGCAGGGCTCTACAGCAGTGGTCTTCAACAGGGTGTCCGTGGAATCTTTGGTTGATTAGATCTTTTATTGTTGTTGATCCAACATATTGTAGCGAATGGATAAATGGAGACATAGGATGTTATCTTTCAGAAATGCTCACATCCAGCAACACACAGGAGCTCTCTCAAGCTGGGCACCAGTTCACTCACAGCACGAGAGCAGCCATGGGCTGATATGACCCTCTGCCTGGCAACCTCCATCCAAGGATAGATAAGTATATGGGTAAAAGATAATCTTAACCCATCTTTCAAGGTTTAGCATGTTATGCGTTCTGAGATGCTCTTCTAAATACCTCTTTTGTAACTAGTGGTAATATGAGGTACCAGTCTGACCATCCTCCTCTGACATCTCCCATCAACAATGCAGTTTTGCCCCGAGGCTCCCATAGCTGGATGTTGACAGACACTTTTCTTCTGTGCCAGTTTCTATCAGTTTACAATTGGAACATTGTGCCCAATTGCCACACCTCGTCAGCTCGATACCCATATAAAGCATCGCAGTGAGACATCTATCAGACATCAGTCCCAGCAGAGAGACATCCTGCTTCCTTCACCATTTGTAAGTATACCTTTTTAATTTGATCCTACCAACCACTTTTTTACTGATTTACTTTTTATTGATAAATATATTGCTATCCCACACAGGGATAATGTATGTGTATATCTTATCGACTCCATACCAATACGTTTGGCATTTGATAGCTGTATTGCACATTTTTCTCTCAATTCTAGTCAGTTTGACAATTTAAATGTTTATCTTGTCGAGAATGGAGAATATTAAGTATTTTGGTGGATTCTGACTACATCTACTACTTGGCTCTTGGTTACATCATATATGTGTGAAATGTGTCAAAGATATTTTGTTCCAAGACTTTGATTAAACCTTTGCTTCGTGGCACTGCTGGAACAACCACAGAATATGAAACTGACCCACTTTCTAAAGACAATGCAGCAAGTTTGTATTATGCTGTGTGGTTGTCTGACTAGAAATATATGTTTTAATTTATTAATAGTAATTCAGGGTGAATATTTGTCTAATTACTAATTCTCTTCATATTTCTTCCGCTGCATATTAATCAAATGCTTCTGTTTCTATTTACCCACATAGTGGCAACATGGGCAAGCTCACTCTAACTGCAGGTAAGGCACGCCAATCAAGTAAATGTTTTTTTAAAGGGTCAAAAACGTATTTTATAACTTATCTCCAATGATATCTTCCAAAGTACTTAAATCATTGGCCCAACATTGTCTTAAACAGCTCCTTTTATTTAAATTGCTTAGTGGATTGATGAATTTGTATTGAAATTATTTTAATTTAGTTTTGTTAATTGTTCAATTGAATGAAATGTTATCAAGAATACATATTACTTTTTTATTTTTAAAATGGAAAAACAAAATTCCATTGAATTCTAATTTAATTAGGTGACTGCAGAAATCTCAGAGTATTATCTTATTAACTTGGACGAATAAAAACAAAACGTTATACTAGAGACCAGTACACAAAAGATATAATACTTGCGTTTTAGTTTAGATTTGGGTGCACTGACCTGGGGCCTGTACCACGAAGCAGTATTTGGGGTTAGCAAGGTAACTTCAGTGTTAAGTCTGGGTTTTCAATTCCATGCAAGCTTAATTTCTTTCCTGGATAGATCACCATGGTTACTGAACACTTAACCTGCTCCGGAGCAGGTTATGTTTGGGGATAAGAGATCAACTCATGTAAAAGCAACGCCTCCTTACCAATCAAAGCTCGGAACGTATATCAGAAATTATTATATAACACAATTCAATCAGTTAGTGACGTTGTGAAACGGACTTGAGAGCAAATTAAATTTAATCAGTATTTATTCTCTTATCGTATGACACTTTTGACCGTGCGTTGCAGTGTTACCTGTCTCTGGTTACTTGTATGTACACTGTGGGTGATTATAACATATGGAAAGAAAACATCTTACTGCTGAGAATTATGTTTTTAAATATATTTTGTATTCAGTCTGTTTAACACCGCCAGAGCTGCAGCTGAAGGAATACGGATGAATTATTGTCATACACGCTACAAGAATACATCTAAGTAACGCATTCATTGAAAATAATACACACATTTAATTATACCCAGAGCTATTGTGTCCTATATATGAAACAGTGATATTATCAATATGTTGATTTTTGCATTCACGCAGTAGGAAATTTCTTGCCAGCTGTCCTTCCTTCATTTGTCAGTTTAAACCTTGTTACCTTAAACCTGAATTACGTGTTTAACTTCTACGTATTAGTCCGATATTATAATTCTGTCCTCGCTCTGCTGACAGCAGACTTGTCCGTTGTGGTGATTGGTCAGATGCTGCAACCACTGCCTCTTTTTATGTGAACACACTCATAACCAGATTAAGAAACCCTGGATTGATTTACAGAGTAGATAACCAGTTTAATGGATTCGCAGTTGTTAGGGTTAGTTTAACCAGATAACCAAAACATAGCCTGGGTATGTTGAACTCACTTATGGGTACAGTCCCTTGTTAATCTGAGTTTGAAGCCGATACTAACCAGTCTGTCACTTTGAAGGTCTCTGTGTGATCATCGCCAGCTTGGGTAAGTTTATAACATGTATAATTCATAATTAACAGTCTTACTATTCAATAAATTATGTCCTTGAATCAACAATTGGAAAACCAGCAAGGGATGGGGTAGTGGTGATTCAATGTCTTTTTTTAAAATGTAATTACATTTATACATTTGTGTTATGCAGAGTTAAAATATCTGCTCTTTCAGAAAGAGCTATTAACACAAATCTGACTAATGCTTTTAGGTTTACCTGGCCTTGTGACAGGAACTCCATTACTTCCTGGAAACCCCTGTAATGGAAGATTGGATGGGAACTACCCTAACCCTGATGACCAACACACTTTTCATCAATGTGTAGCTGGAAACACCTATGTCCAACCATGCCCAGCAGGTTTGGTGTATAGCCCATCCAATGATCGCTGTGACCATCCTGCTCAAACTACCAGTACACTTCAAGGATACTGTCACGGAAAAGTGGATGGGAACTACCCTAACCCTGATGACCAACACACTTTTCATCAATGTGTAGCTGGAAACACCTATGTCCAACCATGCCCAGCAGGTTTGGTGTATAGCCCATCCAATGATCGCTGTGACCATCCTGCTCAAACTACCAGTACACTTCAAGGATACTGTCACGGAAAAGTGGATGGGAACTACCCTAACCCTGATGACCAACACACTTTTTACCAATGTGTAGCTGGAAACACCTATGTCCAACCATGCCCAGCAGGTTTGGTGTATAGCCCATCCAATGATCGCTGTGACCATCCTGCTCAAACTACCAGTACACTTCAAGGATACTGTCACGGAAAAGTGGATGGGAACTACCGCAACCCTGATGACCAACACACTTTTTATCAATGTGTAGCTGGAAGAACCTACGTCCAACCATGCCCAGCAGGTTTGGTGTATAGCCCATGCAAAAATGCATGTGACTATCCTGCTCAAACCTAGCAGTAAACCTAAAGGATACTGTAAAATTGCCCCCAAGATCTTGTCTTGCCACAACCACCAAAGCAAATCCCATACCCACTACCACAAAAACAACCATCTCCACTACAGCTTTTACAACTCCCAAATCCATAGTAACGCATTTGGACATTGTCAAATTCTGTTAAATGTACAATTTCCTGTGATTCTTCATTGCTGCCAGATATGAAAAGTTATATAGTAGTTAATTATGTTCATTTAATCTGACATGGATTCATAATTGTTGTATATGATATCGGCCTATGTAATTGTTGGTGTATTTAATCGTAAGGGTGTGTTCTCTTTGGTTTATGTTCAGCATTTGGTGAATGGATTTGTTTTACATTATAACAGAGATGTTACATATTGTATGTATATGTATGTCATCTTTGTCTAAATGGGAATAATACAACAATAATATTATGGTGGTAAAAATAATGGCACAATGAATCAATAAAATATTCCAGACTTATAATGGCATGTTTTTTGAGGGCTTTGATGTTTGGTTGTTCTGTGTTGGTTACTCTTTGCCTATCCGCTCTTTGTAAAAATGAAAAACACAATATAGACCTTTTTTGAACCAATGTCATGATTATGTGACAGAGATTCTCCTCAGGACGCATGACTAAACCTAGGCCCAACGAGGAAAAATAAAAGATGAAAAGTTCGGAAAGTTCGAAGTTTAACTAAAAAAGTATTTATTTTTGAATTCGGTAGAAAGCAATTACACATTAAATCCTACAATTTAAAGAAAGAAAAACAACTAATATCCCATGCAATAGAGCTTCAGTGCTTCATCATGCTGTGAACTCGCTCCGTTCGGCAAGTGTCACAGCCGCTCGGGAAACTCCCACTATTGCTCAATACATGTAACAGTAATTTTCATTACTAGCTGCTCTGATTTTGTAACACAAGGTAGTTTAGGCTGTATGGTATAAAACAGTTCACAGTAGGAGCACTTTTGATTTTCTTTTAAGGAGAAATGTATCTTTCCAAATCTGGCAACTATGTCATTAATATATGTTATAGATCCTTAAAAAACTGTATAACACAAAAGTAAAGAAACGTATTTGAATGTATCAGGTTTCTCTTTATAAACCATTTTAAATGAACTTGTATAAAACTTTTGAATGAAGAATGAAATTTAACCTATTGTACATCTCCTCAAACAGTTTTTTACCTGGAGCTTTCAGTGTCCATGTTACAGGCTGTTATCTTAGTAAATGTTCAGGCATTTTAGAGATTTGTTTAGCTCCCTAAAGCAGTTCTTGTCCAGCTGAAGACAGAACCCAACCTTGCACTCCTCAAACATCCAGGGAGTGCTTTTATGGCAGAGAATACACTGTTTCTGTCCCAGGCTGGCCTTCTGTCTGTTCTTTTCCCAGTGTCCTTCTTTTTGTTTGTGGGGACAGGAAAGTGGGCCATTAAGAATGAAACAATACTAATACTATTATTTAAAACATCAAAGTATTATCTACAAAGAAAATGCCACTAAAAGGCCACTCAAACACTTCTCAAACACTCTCCCCTGCTCTCCTGCTCTGCTCACTTCCACCCCTCCCCCAGAGGCAATCCCGCCACTGGTTTGTTTTTACCAGTACCGTAATGTAGCGCCTAGCAATGGAAAACTATGCTTCTTAGCGTTCAGAATACGTTGGAATTAAGTTGATAGCGCAAAAGGTTGAGGAGTTACGGTTCAATGTTGCATGGTTCAATGTTGCACGTCAGTGTCTGGATCATGGTGCAAGCGCCGTGTCATGTCCAGGAAACTGTAATGTTAAAGTTAATCAGTTTCATGTCTTGTGTCCATGTTGTCTCGTGATTTCCTGTTTTTATTGTGAAAGTCAACTCTCCTCTTGTTTCAGGCAACTTGTTCCTTCCCCTGTGTGTTTCTCCTCTGGTCTGATTGTCTGCCTCGCCCCTGATTGTTTCCACCTGTGCCCTCACCCTGTGTATATATTGCTTGCGTCTCCCTTTGTCCTGTGCCAGTTCGTCTTGTCTTTTGTACCAGAGAACCGGCCATTTTCATGGAATTCATCAGTCACCAGAAACTCTTAGTGACATCACGGGAAACTCCCAGTGACATCACAGGAACTCTGTGACATCACGGAACACCGAGCCAGAGGGTATAAATAGAAGCGAGCGCAGCTAGTCCGGTGGGATTGGGTGATAGTGTCCTTTTAAAGGCAGTGGCCCCTTGGGGGCCAACGGTATGTAAGACTCCCGTCAACATACTGATGCAAAAGCTGAGGAGAGGCGGCCAACCTCAGAACCAGCTGCTGCACGCCGGACGGCGGCTGAACTACCGACATCCCATAACGAGACGACGGGACTTGGTAAACCTCTTCTTCTCTCCCCGGTGAACCGCCACCTTAGCGCGGTGGAGCAGTTTGAGTGGCTCGGTGACCCTGAGCCCAGACTAAGAGCGGTTCAAACACACACATAACGTCACCATGTTGTTCACAAGTGTGGAGAAGTGCTTTTAATGTTGTTATTTGTATCTGATCAATATCAGTACGTACTCAGATGTCGTGTGAACAATAGACATTTAAGAGTCCGCACATTCCTGTCCACGTTTCTCGACACGATACTGGACACAATGAACTTTGACCTGATGATGCCCTCGATGAAACATTCCATTTGAAACTTTCGGTTCAGTGACATCACGTGACCTCTTAGTGACATCACGGAAACTCCCAGTGACATCACAGGAACTCTGTGACATCACAGAACACCGAGCCAGAGGGTATAAATAGAAGCGAGCGCAGCTAGTCCGGTGGGATTGGGTGATAGTGTCCTTTTAAAGGCAGCGGCCCCTTGGGGGCCAACGGTATGTAAGACTCCCGTCAACATACTGATGCAAAAGCTGAGGAGAGGCGGCCAACCTCAGAACCAGCTGCTGCACGCCGGACGGCGGCTGAACTACTGACATCCCATAACAAGACGACGGGACATGGTAAACCTCTTCTTCTCTCCCCGGCGAACCGCCACCTTATGGAGGAGTTTGAGTGGCTCGGTGACTAAGAGCGGTTCACACACACACATAACGTCACCATGTTGTTCACAACAAGTGTGGAGAAGTGCTTTTAATGTTATTATTTGTATCTGATCAATATCAGTACGTACTCAGATGTCGTGTGAACAATAGACATTTAAGAGTCCGCACATTCCTGTCCACGTTTCTCAGTGGAGCAACAGGTGAAATCACTTCTCTCCTGTCGCTCCCGTGTGTGTGAATGTGGCGCTCGAGTCGAGGGCGGGGCTTAACACATCATGATTGTCCAATGGATCTGGCTGACCTTCCAACAGGCGGCAGAGGATGGAGCTGTGTGGGTGGACTAATGAGTGTCTCATACATGGGATATGGCTAAGTGTGGGATAACGGTGTCACGGGGTAACGTCTGGATGGGAGTGGGAAGTGAATGTCCAGATAATCAGGTCCAACTGGGATTATGCATGTAAATCTATAGTCGAGAACAGAAGAGGAGGATGTATGACTGGGATAGTTCCTTAAGATAAGAGATAGAACATGTTCCGTAATAGAAGACCGTGCATGTGGCTGGCAAATGGAAAACTTATCTGAGTTCAGTCACTTTAGATGGTTATGTCTTTATCTATTCTAGATTAGAAGAATGGTGTCACAAAATACAAGTCGGATGTATGCATGGAGTCCATGCTTTCATATTAACAGACGGATCATCTGTGAACTGTATTTTGCAGCTAGCTGTCGATGTATTTTCAAACCACTGCCATGTGACACCACAGTCAGAACATCTCAGGTTCTACAAACAGGCTGTTAGACATTAATACCCCTTTAAATAAATATTTTGTTTTGCATTGAGGACTTTGAGTCGTGGTGCAGCCATGCTAGCATCTCTGTGAGGCTATACTTAGCATTTAGCTCACGCTAACGAGGTTTACAATGTTCACCATTTTAGTTGAGTATTTTGGCATTTGCTAATTAGCACTAAACACAAAGTCATTGCAGATATTAAGTAGAGACACGCCGGCAAAATATCAGAAATATGAGACTGACCAATCACATTTACACACGTGTGGCTACGTAAAACCATCACGAGGCAGACGGACAGTATTTTCACACACAAACAATAAGTGTCGGTGAGTGAATGAGTCAAAAAGCTCACAATGTCAATTTTACAAACATTTGAAACTACTAACTTAATCAGAGACTTATTATAGTGTCATTCATTCCAGTAATCTCAGTGACCTGTTTACAGAGGTTACATTGACTTGCATTATGATGCGTTCTGGCTCTACCCAGTAATAATGAGTATTGGGAGAATTCAATTATAATACTGTCATGATGTTTTCAAAAGTAATGGAAGGGATATTTTCATAGCAATACAATATAGATAATAGAGAGGGACTTATTCCCTGTTTAACGTACCAACACTAGCTCTAAGCTGGTTATAATATCCAATTAAATAAAATCTTTTAAATGAAAGAAAACATCTGAATAAAATACAATCTTTTATTTCCTAATAATTTGAATTCTTCAGACTGACGATGGAACTGTTGAAATAATTTGTGTGGGATGGTGCTTAAAAATAATTTAAAAAAGGTAGCGTGGAGCCATGCTGGCATAACAGATCAGAATTTTGAAAAATTGTATTCACACAAGAAAAATGCAATCAGTGCATTTCTAGTAAACCACGATACTGGACACAATGAACTTTGACCTGATGATGCCCTCGATGAAGAATCAGAGGACAGTTAAATCTCTGCTGCTGGTGGCGCCAGAGGTAATGTCAGTGGATCCCTAAGGTGATTAGCATTAATCCTCTGGGCACCATGGATATCTTTATCAAATTGTACAACAAGTGTTTCCTTGTAATGTTGCCCAAAGGTTTTTTTTGTGTTGCTGTTGCTTCTATTGTTTATCTTTACCATATAAAGTCCCCTGAGTACCTTTTAAGGCGCTATACAAATAAAATGGATTATTATTATCATGATTATCCTCTTTGAAGAATATCAACAGACTGTATGGCCCTTTGTTTAATAAGTAATGCAATTGTATCTTTTACTATTTGCTCTATACACAAGACTAGTAGAGGAGAGGTCAGGGGTCACCAAACAATTAGGATTCATCCTCTAAAAAAAAAAACAGTTTTAAGTCAGTGTTTTTCCATTAATGCATTTCTAAAACAATACATGAAATATATTATAATATAATATGAAAATAAATGCACTTTATTTTCCTGAAACAGCAACAATGTGTTGTTTTTTGTTGCATCACTCTTTGATTGAGCAGTTAATTCTGCAACAGAAAAGGTTGGGGAGGAGCTAAAAAAAAGCTTTTAGCTCCTCCCCCACACCACTCACGAATGTCACCGTTTCCATAGTAACAGTCATTCTATTGGTTCTGTGATTCCTTTATCACAAACATTCGGTTCAGTGACATCACGTGACCTCTTAGTGACATCACGGAAACTCTTAGTGACATCACGGGAAACTCCCAGTGACATCACAGGAACTCTGTGACATCACGGAACACCGAGCCAGAGGGTATAAATAGTAGCGAGCGCAGATAGTCCGGTGGGATTGGGTGATAGTGTCCTTTTAAAGGCAGCGGCCCCTTGGGGGCCAACGGTATGTAAGACTCCCGTCAACATACTGATGCAAAAGCTGAGGAGAGGCGGCCAACCTCAGAACCAGCTGCTGCACGCCGGACGGCGGCTGAACTACCGACATCCCATAACGAGACGACGGGACTTGGTAAACCTCTTCTTCTCTCCCCGGTGAACCGCCACCTTAGCGCGGTGGAGCAGTTTGAGTGGCTCGGTGACCCTGAGCCCAGACTAAGAGCGGTTCAAACACACACATAACGTCACCATGTTGTTCACAACAAGTGTGGAGAAGTGCTTTTAATGTTATTATTTGTATCTGATCAATATCAGTACGTACTCAGATGTTGTGTGAACAATAGACATTTAAGAGTCCACACATTCCTGTCCACGTTTCTCGACACGATACTGGACACAATGAACTTTGACCTGATGATGCCCTCGATGAAACATTCCATTTGAAACATTCGGTTCAGTGACATCACGTGCATTTGGGCTCTAGTCTTTGTTCGGTCATGACACGCCGGCTCTAGACACCGCTCTAGAAGAGATAAAAAGTTAGCTGGAGGAACTAATTAAATGGAAGCAAACACAGATCACCTCAGAGTAGTGGGCTAGAGTAACCCCTACAATTCACCTTGCGGATATACTGTGACTTTTGGCTATAGCGAGCAAAAGTATCAGCGCAAGATTTCAGAGATGGAGAGAATTTGTTGCCATTAGTTTTGCTTAGCCCCCTGTTAACCTCCTCAGCGGTGAAGGCGCTAAACTAAAATAGAGAGATGGAGATAAATGTTGCCAATAGGCTGTAGTATTAGAGAGATATTGGGCTAATCCACATAACACACGGAGTTACACAAGGTTCTGTGGTTGCACCAATTGTATTCACCTTTTTATATCCTTACTTTTGGCAATATTATCAGAAAACACTCCTTAAACCTTTATTGTTCAGATGATACTCATTTATATCAAGCCAGACAAAAAACAATAAAAAAAATGTTGCTAAACTTAAAGCATGTCTTAAAGACATACACCTGGATGAACTGCAACTTCCTGATGTTAAACTAGGCCCAGAACACCTACGGAATCAATTATCAAATGATATAGTTTCTCTTGATGGCATTGCTTTGACATTCAGCTCCACTGTAAAGAATCAGGACTTTGATCAGGACTTGTCCTTTTAACTCCCACGTAAAACAGATCTCAAGGACTGCCTTCTTTCCCCGATGTAACATTTAAAAATCAGGCACAAAATTAGTTCACGCATTAATTACTTCTAGACTAGACCATTGCAATTCCTTATGATCAGGCTGCTCTAATTAGTCTCTTACATCTCTCCAGTTGATCCAGAATGCTTCAGCTCGTGTACCAACAAAAACTGAGTAAAGAGATCATATCGCTATTGAATTAGCTTCTCTGCAATGGCTCACATTTAAAATGATTTTCCTCCCCTACAAAGCCCTAATTGGTGAGGCACCATCATATCTTAGGATGTAGGATGGGAGCCAGAGCCTTTAGCTATCAAGCTCCTCTCCTATGGAACCAGCTTCCACTTTCAGTCCGGGGGGCAGACACAGTCACCACATTTAAGAGTAGACTTAAGACTTTCCTCTTTGATAGCGCTTATAGTTAAGGCTGGCTCAGGTTTGCCCTGGTCCATCCATTAGATATGCTGCTATAGGTCTGGACTGCTGGGGGACATCTTAGGATACACTGAGCTCCTCTTTTTCTCCCTTTTGTATGAATTAATGTCCCATCATTGCACATTACTAACTCTACTTCTTCTCGAGTCTTTGTGCTTTCTCGCCTCACAGGTTTCCATGGATCATGGTTATATCTGAACCCTGGCCCTGCCTCCTAGGTCGTGCCTCCTGCCATGGCCCTGCTGATGCAATATGGCAATAACTATTATTTTCTTATTAGAAAGTATACATTTCAAGTACTCATTAATTGATTCATAAAAGAGTTTTGAACATTAGGACAGAGTACATAAGTTATATGGAAAGAAATCCCTCCAACATACTGCATAAAGACCCTAAGACCTTGAGGAACACCACAGCACATGTATTGCAACAGTTCAATAACAAAAGAATGAGGATTGAAAATCATATTTCTTTTCACCAAACTGCATATTAAAACATGTTTCTATTTCTGCTTATACACAGTGAAAACATGTGCAAGCTCACTTAACTACAGGTGCGTCACACTGGTTAAGTAAATGGCACCTAAATCACAAAAAACTAAATATCTCACTTACTACTTATGGTATTTAGCCATGCAGATAGTCGGATTGTCTCTCAGATTACAGTGACATTTAATGGTATTTGGTTTGGTGCTTTCCAGAATCAGTATCCCTAACACAGTCTTGATATACTCCAGATATACAGTGATGTTGAAAATTACATTTACCTTCAATTTATTGGGATGTAATGCTAGAGACCAGTAGAAGTGAGTGATATTTTTTTTTCTGTATTTGTATTTTGAAATCTGAGTGAAGTTTCATGTTAGGCTTTGTTGATGACCGAATACTGACCAAGTCTGCCACTTTGAAGGTGACCCAATTGATCATCTTGAGGAGTTTTTCCTGTGTCAAAGAGTTCTTTGTGGCTAAAGGAACATCAACTAACCGTGACAGATTAATCGTCTCTGCTTAGAAAGCAATCATCAATGCCAGTTATGAAGTCACACAGATTGCTACTTAAAACTGTTATAATGTAATTATTTATACCAATAATTAAGAGATCATGTTTTGTTGAACATGATCTCCTCTGCATTTCATCAGGCACATTCATTAATGTGTTGACATTTGACTTTCACGGCCCTGAGTCGTCACAAGCCATCACAGCCCCTTATTCAGAGATTCCAAGACACTGGAAACAAGACCTACTTGCACACTGTAAGTACAAGGAGTCACTTTGTAAAACCTTTTAAGAGATGTCCTCTCATCCAAATTATGTTTTTCTCTCCACATTTTAGGACTATTAGGTTACTATTTAGGTGCTTTTGATCTGTCCACTGCATCCAGTGGTCCTGGGGAAGAAGGCTGCTACACCGGTGAAGAAGGATTCTGTGCCAAAAACTGCAAAATGTGAAATATAACTAGTTCAGATAAGCTAGCACTGGCAGCTGAGCAGCCATCAGTTGTCAATGAGAAGCAGACTATTCATTTTTCCAAGGTGGTAACTCATGTGTCTAATTTAACAACCCACTAGATCCGCTACTGGTCTGGCTGGTCATTACACTCATCTCTATGTGCAAATCAGCTCAAAATGTTGTGCACCCATATACTGACATTTATGGTAAAAGCGGCGAAGTTTGGGAGCTAGCGACAACAAGATTAGCGGAAGGATGTCACTATGTTCGGTTTTCAAAATAAGGTTAACAAAGGGTATATTAGAATTAGGATTAATTGGATTATATTCACGAGAAGTATGTAACATGTTACCTAAATACCACTAAATTGTGAGGGAAGTGTCCTGAACATGAATTGGGGACATCTGTGACTACATACAAACTCAAAACAAAGTATTCTTCTTGAATAAATTAATAGATTTTACAAAGTAAAATTTTTACATTTGTATCTTCAAATAGCCTAAATTCCTAAAATTACCCTATACACTAATACTGAAAATAAAACCCTTAACCCTAACTTCTAACCCATAACTCACACACAAATGTTACTCTCCCATATAGTAGTAACATGTCATCCTCTCCATCTGCAAAATACGCCACACCAACAACAGAGAGCGCCAGAGCTGTGTGCTGTTGAGCCCGATGAGTTGGATAATAAAAGAATCACTGCCCTATGTAAAGCGTCTTTGAGTGTCTAGAAAAGCGCTATATACATTAGTATTATCATTATTAAATTTTGAGGGAAGTGTACTGAAAATGAGTTGGGGACATCTGTGAGTACATACAGACACAAAATCAAGTATCTTTCCGGAATAAATAAATTAAGTTAAATTAAATCAAATTAAAAATGTCCTCATTTGTATCTTCAAATAGCCTAAATTCCTAAATATTTTAGAGACAGTAAAAAGACATTTCTCCATGTTTACAAATAATGACTACCCTCTGAATACTGAAAATAAAACCCTTAACCCTAACTTCTAACCCATAACTCAAACACAAATGTTACTCTCCCATATGTCATCCTCTCCATCTGCAGATACGCCACACCAACAACAGAGAGCGCCAGAGCTGTGTGCTGTTGAGCCCGATGAGTTGGATAATAACACAATGATTATGAAGGGAGAAATGAAAAGCGACAAGCTGACTTGACCCCTACCATCTGATTTGTCCACCTCAAACTCCAGCAGGGGCTCGACGGGACCACAGACACCTGCACACTTTTAGAAAATTACAGGACTGGTCGTTGGAGGTACGGAAGACAACCCTAATCATTGGGGACTCCAACCTCTCCCAACATTTAGAAACCCACGCATACAGAAACACAGTTATCCCGGTGTTACCTTCCATCACATCAACACCATTCTCAAAACTCCCCGGTCAAGAACCCCAACATGTTATTATTTTTATTAGACCTTTATTTAACCAGGTAAAATCAAAAAGGAGAGAGAAAAGAGGAGAGAGGAGCTCAATGTATCCGTAAACGTAAAAAATAGGAAGCTGGTTCCATAAAAGAGGAGCTTGATGACTGAAGACTCTGGCCAATCTTAGTTTTTAAGACTCTAAGAACCACCGGTAGCCCCGCATTCACCAATCAAGGCTTTGTAGGTGAGGATAAGAATTTTAAATGTGATTCTTGATTTTACAGGGAGCCATTGCAGAGTAGCCTGATAAGGAATTCCAGTAGTCTAGTCTAGAAGTAACAAACACTTTTTCTGCATTGTTTTAAAACAAGATGTGCCTGATTTTTTAAATGTTACGTAGGTGAAAAAATGCAGTCCTTAAGATTTATTTTACGTGGGAGTTTAAGGATAAGTCCTGATCAAAGATAACACTGAGATTCTTTCGGGTGGTGTTGGATGCCAGGGCAATGCTATGTACAGAAACCACATCACCACATAATTGATCTCTGAGGTAGAACATGTGAGCAGTCAAGATGGTGCTCTGTTGTTGTGAGGCAGCCACAACTTGACATGACTTTATGCAAAGCAGCCCAGCTGAAGCCTCAATAGAAGAGGAGTGAGATTGGGCTGGAATAGCATACATCCGGAGAGGAAGCAGAGTTAGTAATGTGTAATCTGATGGAATAGACTACGTCGACCGCTGCCATGAAATGTGGTCTTCAGACAAGACTCCAATTGCTGTGATTATCCAAAACATATTTACCACTACCACCACCACAACAACCATGACTACTAAAACTACCAGGACACATACTGGTAACTTCTGTAATGGACGGAGCAAAGGACAATACCCCAACCCTGATGACACAGATTCTTTATAACGTTGTGCTGATGAAAGAGCCTACATCCAGGGCTGCCAACAGATTTGGTCTGCAAATACTGAATTTGCATTGACTATCCCACAACATCTACCACAATCAACCCCAAAACAACCAGCACTACCCTATATGAAAAACCTGTGAACTCTTGTTTTGGAAATAATGACGGGCACTATGGCAACCCTGCTGACCAAAGACCAAGTGGCCAGGAACTACAGGTAAAAAAAACACTTTGAACTGATCATGCCGGAAAGATAACTGTTGTTATTGATTGTGTGTTTAAATGGAGTGTTTTTTTACCACATGTTGTTGAATGAAGTAAACACAGATGTAGACTTGGCTGGATTAGTGGCTGTAACTCTCACTTTATGTAAACCTATTGGTTATGTTTAATATTTGCTGTGGCCAGAGCTGTATACTTAAAATTGTAATTAAATTGAGTGATATGAGACTGGACTTAGTTAAAGACTTGGTTATCTAACCTTAAGGTTCCTTGGACTTACTACAGTAAATGTCACACTGACTCTGCATTATGCCCTTCATTGTTTTATGTGAAGATGTATTTAGATGCAGGGCTCTACAGCAGTGGTCTTCAACAGGGTGTCTGTCGAATCTTTGGTTGATTAGACCTTTTTTTTTTTTAAAAATGTTATCCAACATATTGTAGCGAATGGTTAAATGGAGACATAGGATGTTATCTTTCAGAAATGCACACATTCAGCAACACACAGGAGCTCTCTCAAGCTGGGCACCAGTTCACTCACAGCACGAGACCTTCCTTGGGCTGATATGACCCTCTGCCTGCAACTTCCATCTATCCAAGGATAGATAAGTATATGGGTTAAAGATAAGCTTGTTTAACCCATCAAGGTTAGGCATGTTATGCGTTCTGAGATGCTCTTCTAAATATCTCTTTTGTAACTCTGGCCTTTCTCCTCTGAAGTCTGCATAACAATGCAGTTTTCCCCGAGGCTACCTTAGCTGGATGTTTGATCTTTTTCCAAAACATTCCGACGGCCACTTTTCTTCTGTGCCAGATTCCATCACTGTAAAATTGCAAAATAGGAACATTGTGACCTACATATTTGCCACACCTAGTCAGCTCCATACCCATTTAAAGCATCGCAGTGAGACATCTATCAGACATCAGTCCCAGCAGAGAGACAGTGAGCTTCTTTCACCATTTGTAAGTATACCTTTTAATTTGATTTTACAATCCACTTTTTCACTGATTTACTTTTTATTGCTACATATATTGCTATCTCATACAGGGATAATGTATGTGTGGGATACTGAGTACCAGCCTATACTTCTGACTCTATAATGATATTTTTGGCATTTGATAGCTGTATTGTACATGTAGTGACCCCGTTGCCTATCAAAACATTGTTTACTATGGTTGCTTGAAGACTAGTTTAGACGGGTGTAATAAACAGATGCAATGTCCAGTTTCTAACGTGAAAGATAATTTATTTCTGATGTTGTACATTTTCCAACACAAACCAAAAGATACGTTACCTGTCAAAACCCATTAGTCTGTTCCAAAAAATTAAAGAAATCAAAACGTTCATTGTCACCTGTTCTCACACGCGTCTAAACTAGTCTTCAAGCAACCATGGTGACCTTTTTTTTTTAATAGGCAACGGGGTCACTACATAAGTCAAAAACTGCTACTGCCAGTCTAGCAAACCCCTGGCCATAGTGCTCCTCCTGATTATATTGGCCTCTGTCTTAATTGACAGTGGCCCTACATCCCAGAGTGGTTTTGAGGTTAAACAAAACAAAAACAAACAAATGGCTCTTACAGTACATTTTTTTCTCTCAATTCTGGTCACTATATTTGACAATTTGAATGTTTATCTTGGTGAGAATGGAGAATATCCCTTAAGTGTTTTTGCCCCGAAGCTACCATAGCTGGATGTTGACAGACACGTTTCTTCTGTGCCAGTTTCCATCAGTTTACAATTGGAACATTGTGCACTACTTAATTGCCACATCTCGCCAGTTCCATACATATTTAAAGCATCGCAGTGAGACATCAGACATCAGTCCCAGCAGAGAGACAGTGTGCTTCTTTCACCATTTGTAAATCTACCTTTTAATTTGATCTTACAAACCACTTTTTCACTGATTTACTTTTTATTGCTACATATATTGTAATCTCATACAGGGAACATGTATGTGTGGGATGCTGAGTACCAGCCTATCTTTCCGATTCAATACCATACTTTTTGGCATTTAATAGCTGTATTGTACATTTTTCTCTCAATTCTGGTCACTTGACAAATTAAATGTCTATCTTTGTGAGAAGTATTATGGTGGGTACTGACTACATCAGTGGCTGTTGGTTACATCATATATGCAAAAATACACCACTTGTGTGAAATGTGTCAACAATATTTTGTTCCAATACTTTACATACACCTTTGCTTCGTGGCACTGCTGGAACAACCACAGAATATAAAACTGACCCACTTTCTAAAGACAATGCAGCAAGTTTGTATTAAGCAGTCCGGTTGTTTGACATGAAATACATTTTTTAAATTTATTAATAATAGTTTAGGGTGAGGATTTGTCTAATTAATAATTCTCTTCATATTTGTTCCACTCCATATTAATCAAATGCTTCTGTTTCTATTTACCCACATAGTGGCAACATGGGCAAGCTCACTCTAACTGCAGGTAAGGCACGCTGATCAAGTATATTTTTTTCATTTTGTTTTGTTTACTCAAATTATTATTCAATTGAATGAAATGTTATACTTTTTATAATACACACAACACACACAGTGTTGATTATCAACAATACATATTACTTTTTTATTTTTAAAAAGTAAAAAAATCTCAGAAAGTATTATCTTATTAACCTGGACAAATAAAAACAAACTCTTGTACTAGAGACCAGTAGACAAAAGATATAATACCTGCGTTTTAGTTTAGATTTGGGTGCACTGACCTGGGGCCTGTACCACGAAGCAGTATTTGGGGTTAGCAATGTAACTTCAGTGTTAAGTCTGGGTTTTCGCTTCCATGGTAGCTTCATTTCTTTCCTGGATAGATCACCATGGTTACTGAACACTTAACCTGCTCCGGAGCAGGTTATGTTTGGGGATAAGAGATCAACTCATGTAAAAGCAACGCCTCCTTACCAATCAAAGCTCGGAACGTATATCAGAAATTATTATATAACACAATTCAATCAGTTAGTTAAAGCGTTAATTCTGATTAAAAGTGACAGCTGGCAAGAAATCGCAGAACTGTGTGAATTAGTTAATCAACTGATTTAGAATATCACTGCTTCATGTGTGTATCCTGGTAAATGAATATGTTGCAGATAAATTTATATGGCATATGTGAAAAGATATTAGCCTTATTCTTTCAGCTGTAACTCTGGCGTTTTGAAACAGACTTGAGAGCAAATGAAATATAATCAGTATATATTCTCTTATCGTATGACACTTTAGACCGTTACCTGTCTCCAGTTAGTTGTATGTACACTGTGGGTGATTATAACATATGGAAAGAAAACATCTTACTGCTGAGAATTATGTTTTAAATATATTTTGTATTCAGTCTGTTTAACTGCCAGAGTTGCAGCTGAAGGAATACGGATGAATTATTGTCATACACGCTAGAAGAATACATCTAAGTAACACATTCATTGAAAATAATACACACATTTAATTATAGCCAGAGCTATTGTGTCCTATGTGTAAAGCAGTGATATTATCAATATGTTGATTTATGCATTCACACCATTGGCAATTTCTTGCCGGCTGTCCTTCCTTCATTTGTCAGTTTAAACCTTGTTACCTTAAACCTGAATTACGTGTTTAACTTCTACGTATTAGTCCGATATTATAATTCTGTCCTTGCTCTGCTGACAGCAGACTTGTCCATGTGTGTGATTGGTCAGATGCTGCAAACACTGCCCCTTTTTTATGTAAACACACTCATAACCAGATTAAGAAACCCTGGATTGATTTATGGAGTTGTTAACCATCTTAATGGGATCGCGGTTGTTAGGGTTAGTTTAACCAGATAACCAAAACATAGCCTGGGTATGTTGAACTCGCTTCGGGGTACAACTTAAGCTGAGTTTGAACCTGATACTAACCAGTCTGTCACTTTGAAGGTCTCTGTGTGATCATCGCCAGCTTGGGTAAGTTTATAACATGTATAATTCATAATTAACAGTCTTACTATTCAATAAATGATGTCCTTAACTCAACAATTGGAAAACCAGCAAGAGATGGTGTAGTTGTGATTCAATGTCATTATCTTTAATGTAATCCCCTTTTTATTTGTGTTATACAGAGCGAAAATATCTGCTCTTTCAGAAAGAGCTATTAACACAAATCTAACTATAATTATTTTAGGTTTACCTGGCCTTGTGTCATGAACTCCATTAATTGCTGGAAACCCCAGTACCATTCAAGGATACTGTCATGGAAGAGTGGATGGGCCCTACACTTACCCTGTTGACCAACATTTTTATTACATCTGTGTAGCTGGAATAACCTACGTCCAACCATGCCCTCCAGGTTTGGTGTATAAACCATTGGAAAATGCCTGTGACTATGCTTAACCCTAGCAGTACACCTAAAGGATACTGTCACGGTAGAAAAGATGGGAACTATCGCAACCCTGATGACCGACATTCAGGCCCGTAGAGATCACCCCCGCAGCCCCCGCGGTGCGGGGGGGCCTCGCGTGGCAATTTTTAATTTTTAATTTTAATTTTTATATATATATTTTTTAATCCAACACTAGACAGCGGACTCGGCTGTATTGCGGCTAAGTGTCGGCTGACTCGGCTGTGTTCCGGCTCGATGCGGCCAAATGTGAGCCACCTTTGGCACATTTCACTGTTGCCATGTCTGGCCCAGGTGTAGCTGTTACGGACATGGGCAGATTCTGTCTGAGACATGGCAACCGGTTTATCGGCAGCCATCATCGACTCTTGCCGATGATGGCTGCCGAATCTGGGCCGAATAATGTAATAAATAAATATTACATTACGTAATAACATTAAGATATCCCTCAAAGTTGTCTCTCTCATATAAAGCTACACAATAATAAAAAGTATTTTAAACTGGCTTTTTAAGTTTTAAATAATAGTTGTAAAGGCAATCGTAACAGGCAACCACTAGGGCCTCCTGCTACGCGGACTGGTGTTATTGTTGGGCCGCGGTGTATTCTGGGAGAACTACGAGGAAATTTCTCTTGAGGAAAAATGAAACGCACATTTAAAAGTGTATTGAAAATACATTAACCTTATTAAACCTATGCTCTCACTATACCCCCTGCGCCCATTATCAGACACAAGGAAAAAAACACCGTTTTTTTTAACGTTTCCTTAATTATCTCCACAACCACATCGTTGTTTAACTTCATTTCATGTTGTACAACACTGCAACCCTTTTGAGAAGACAACGGCTCTGGACAAAATAATACAAGTAACCGTAAGTAAGAAAGGTCATTTTCCAAGCTAAAACTGATCAAAACATATCTCAGAAGCTCCATGTCACAAGAGAGGCTGTCAGGTGTGGCCATCCTTAGGATAGAGAATAAACGTGTGCGCAGTTTAGATGTAAAGAGCGTGGTTAAAGACGTTGCACACAGATTTGCTAAAAGACGCGCACATATGTATTCAAATGCAAACCTGTAGAAAGTAGCCTACCGGTGTATCGACTATATGTAGTCATATTTGTTATGTTGTTGTAACATATGTTCTGTTTGAGCTGTTTGATAGGCCCTAGCATATGTTTTGTTTCTGTTGGAATACATTTGTTCTCTGTTTGAGCTGTTTTTTCTGATTGAATAAATTTCCCTCAAAAGAAAAGCTTGGGTCCTGTTTGTTTATCTTTGGATAATGACCGCCGGACAATACATTATCCCTTACATATGGGGGGGGGGGGCCTCATGTGTTTCCGTTACGGCACTGCCGACATTCTTATTAAAGCTGTGTAGGTGGATCAACCTACATCCAAAAATGCCAGGACGATTTGGTGAATAAAAGATTCATTAATCGCTGTGACGATCCCACAACAGCTCCCACTACACCAAAACTCCCACACTAACTAAAACCAGAAATACATGTACTTGAAAGCCCTGATGACCGACATTCTTTTTACAACTGTGTAGGTGGATAGAAGAACCTGCAAATGCTGCAAGTGTCACAGCCTCTCGGGAAATGCCCACTATTGCTCAATACATGTACCAGTACTTTTCATTACTAGCTGCTCTGACTTTGTAACACAAGGTAGTTTAGGCTGTATGGTATAAAACAGTTCACAGTAGGAGCACTTTTTCTTTTTAAAACCCTGGTCCTTTTTCTCTTTTTTTAATCAATAAATGTGCAAATTCTTTTGATTTTCTTTTAAGGAGAAATGTATCTTTCCAAATCTGGCAAGTAAGTCATTATTATATGTTATAGATTCTTAAAACACTGTATAATAACACAAAAGTAAAGAAACGTATTTGAATGTATCAGGTTTCTCTTTATAAACCATTTTAAATGAACTTGTATAAAACTTTTGACCTTACAAGAATGAAATTTAACCTATTGTACATCTCCTCAAACATCTCCTTGCCTGGAGCTTTCAGTGTCCATGTTACAGGCTGTTATCTTAGTAAATGTTCAGGCGTTTTAGAGATTTGTTTAGCTCCCTGAAGCAGTTCTTGTCCAGCTGAAGACAGAACCCAACCTTGCACTCCTCAAACATCCAGGGAGTGCTTTTATGGCAGAGAATACACTGTTTCTGTCCCAGGCTGGCCTTCTGTCTGTTCTTTTCCCAGTGTCCTTCTTTTTGTTCGTGGGGACAGGAAAGTGGGCCATTAAGAATGAAACAATACTAATACTATTATTTAAAACACTAAAGTATTGACTTTTACTGCAGAAACAGGCCTGGCCGTGACATGGTTGTACTTATATATAGGCTGCTCTGACATTACGGAGGGCCTCGCCAAACTAACTGAGATTCTTCTAAATTGGTGCAACATCATATCCTTTCAAGCTTCTGAGATGTTTGCCTAACGGATTAAAGTCCTCTGTTATATTGAGACATGGTATTGAATTAAATGCAGATGGAATTGCTATAAATTTAGCTACAACACTGTCAGTTAGACATCTGGTCTAGAAACCTTTTCTAAAGGCATACACTCAGGTAGTATGAAACACACGTGTAACAAAGTAGGAAAACAAATTGCTTTCGCCAGACAAATGATAACCTTTTTCGGAGTGTTTTCTGTAATTGGTGTTAAATGGAAGCTGAATTAGCAGGCTGACCAAGTAGCCAGCTGTACTGGTTCCACCATGCTTTGGTGATGGATGAGCCCAACAGCAGGTCATCTCTTCATCTATCTAATACTACAGCCTATTAGCAACATTTAGCTCCGTCTCTCTATTTTAGTTTAGACTTTTATGTGAGTGGTGCAGGACCGCTGAGGAGGTTAGCAGAATGCTAAGCTAAACTAATGGCAACAAATTCTCTCCATCTCTGAAATCTTGTGCTGATACTTTTGCTCGCTAGAGCCAAAAGTCAAATTATATCATATCTAATGTTTGTAATATCAATTTTGTCACCCAAAGACACAGCAAGGTGAATTTTAGAGGTTACTCTAGCCCACTACTCTTAGGTGATCTGTGTTTGCCTCCATTTAATTTGTTTTTCCTCCAGCTAACTTTTATTTACATTACATTACATGTAATTTAGCTGACGCTTTTATACAAAGTGACTCACAATAAGTGCATTAAACCATTTATCTCTTCTAGAGCGGTGTCTGGCGCCAGCGCTTGCAACATGAGCCAGACACTGAGGTGCAACATTGAACCGTAACTCCTCAACCTTTTGCGCTATCAACGTAATTCCAACAGATTCTGAACACTAAGAAGCGTAGCTACATTATGGTAATAGCCAGAAACAGTGTATTCTCTTCCCTGGATGTTTGAGGAGTGCAAGGTTGGGTTCTGTCTTCAGCTGGACAAGAACTGCTTCAGGGAGCTAAACAAATCTCTAAAACGCCTGAAAATTTACCAAGATAACAGCCTGTAACATGGACACTGAAAGCTCCAGGTAAAAAAACTGTTTGAGAAGATGTAAAATAGGTTCAATTTAATTCTTGTAATGTCAAAGGTTTTATACAAGTTCATTTAAAATGATTTATAAAGAGAAACCTGATGGAACCTTTCTTTACTTTTGTGTTATTGTTCAGTGTTTTAAGCATCTTTAACATATAATAATGACAAATACCTTCCAGATTTGGAAAGATACATTTCTCCTTAAAAAAAGGAAAAGAATTTGCACAAAGGATCTTTTCTGACACATTTATTGATTAAAAAAAGAGAAAAAGGACCAGGCGGCCTGTTACCATTACAGCTCTAGAAGTGTTTTAAAAAGAAAAAGTGCTCCTACTGTTTTATACAAACAGCCTAAACTATTTTTATAATTACCTTGTGTTACAAATTATGTCAGAGCAGCTAGTAATGAAAAGTACTGGTACATGTATTGAGCAATAGTGGGAGTTTCCCGAGCGGCTGTGACACTCGCCAGACAGAACAGAGCGAGTTCACAGCATGATGAAGCACTGAAGCTCTATTGCATGGGATATTAGTTGTTTTTCTTTCTTTAAATTGTAGGATTTAATGTGTCATTTCTTTCTACCAAATTCAAAGTAAATACTTTTTTACTTAAAGAACAACCAAACATCGATCAAAACCCTCAAAAAACATGCCAGTTGAAGTCTGGTATATTTGTGCTATTTTATTGATTCATTGTTTCATTATTTTTACCACCGTAATATTATTTTTGTATTTACATTCATACAAAGAGCACATACATATACATACAATATGCAACATCTCTGTCATAATGTAAGAATCACAGGAAATTGTACATTTAACAGAATTTGACAATGTCCAAATACGGTGCTGTGATTTTGTGGAGTTGTAGTGGAGGTGGTTGTTTTTGTGGTAGTGGGTGTGGGGTTTGCTTCTGGGGATAGCTATTGCAGCATTGTCTAAAGACAAGATTTTGGGGGCAATTTTACAGTATCCTTTAGGTTTACTGCTAGGTTTGAGCAGGATAGTCACATGCATTTTTGCATGGTCTATACACCAAACCTGCTGGGCATGGTTGGACGTAGGTTTTTCCAGCTACACATTGATAAAAAGTGTGTAGGTCATCAGGGTTGCGGTAGTTCCCATCTGCTCTTCCTTGACAGTATCCTTGAAGTGTACTGGCAGTTGGAGCAGGATAGTCACAATAATCTTTGGATGGGTTATACACCAAACCTGCTGGGCATGGTTGGACGTAGGTGTTTCCAGCTACACATTGATAAAAAGTGTGTAGGTCATCAGGGTTAGCGTAGTTCCCATCCACTTTTCCGTGACAGAATCCTTGAAGTGTACTGGTAGTTGGAGCAGGATAGTCACAATAATCTTTGGATGGGTTATACACCAAACCTGCTGGGCATGGTTGGACGTAGGTGTTTCCAGCTACACATTGATAAAAAGTGTGTAGGTCATCAGGGTTAGCGTAGTTCCCATCCACTTTTCCGTGACAGAATCCTTGAAGTGTACTGGTAGTTGGAGCAGGATAGTCACAATAATCTTTGGATGGGTTATACACCAAACCTGCTGGGCATGGTTGGACGTAGGTGTTTCCAGCTACACATTGATAAAAAGTGTGTTGGTCATCAGGGTTAGCGTAGTTCCCATCCAATCTTCCATTACAGGGGTTTCCAGGAAGTAATGTAGTTCCTGTCACAAGGCCAGGTAAACCTAAAAGTCAGATTTGTGTTAATAGCTCTTTCTGAAAGAGCAGATATTTTCACTCTGCAAAACACAAATGTATAAATGTAATTACATTTAAAAAAAAGACATTGAATCACCACTACCCCATCCCTTGCTGGTTTTCCAATTGTTGATTCAAGGACATCATTTATTGAATAGTAAGACTGTTAATTATGAATTATACATGTTATAAACTTACCCAAGCTGGCGATGATCACACAGAGACCTTCAAAGTGACAGACTGGTTAGTATCGGGTTTAAACTCAGCTTAAGTTGTACCCTGAAGCGAGTTCAACATACCCAGGCTATGTTTTGGTTATCTGGTTAAACTAACCCTAACAACCGCGATCCCATTAAGATGGTTATCTATTCTGTAAATCAATCCAGGGTTTCTTAATCTGGTTATGAGCATGTTCACATAAAAAGAGGCAGTGTTTGCAGCATCTGACCAATCACACACATGGACAAGTCTGCTGTCAGCAGAGCGAGGACAACATTATAATATCGAACTAATACGTAGAAGTTAAACACGTAATTCAGGTTTAAGGTAACAAGGTTTAAACTGACAAATGAAGGAAGGACAGCCGGCCAGAAATTTCCTACTGCGTGAATGCAAAAATCAACATATTGATAATATCACTGTTTCATATATAGGACACAATAGCTCTGGGTATAATTAAATGTGTGTATTATTTTCAATGAATGCGTTACTTAAATGTATTCTTCTAGCGTGTATGACAATAATTCATCCGTATTCCTTCAGCTGCAACTCTGGCGGTGTTAAACAGACTGAATACAAAATATATTTAAAAACATAATTCTCAGCAGTAAGATGTTTTCTTTGCATATGTTATAATCACCCACAGTGTACATACAAGTAACCAGAGACAGGTAACACTACAACGCACAGTCAAAACTGTCATTTGATAAGAGAATATATACTGATTAAATTTCATTTGCTCTCAAGTCCGTTTCACAATGCCAGGGTTACAGCTGAAAGAATAAGGCTAACATATTGTCACATCTGCAACGTATTCATTTACCAGGATACACACATGAAGCAGTGATATTCCAAAACAGTTAATTAACTAATTTTGTTTTTCCATTTTAAAAATAAAAAAGTAATATGTATTCTTGATAACATTTCATTCAATTGAACAATTATAAGTAAACAAAACTAAATTAAAATAATTTCAATAAAAAATTCATCAATCCACTAAGCAATGTAAAGACAAGGACCTGTTTAAGACAATGTTGGGCCAATGATTTAAGTACTTTGGAAGATATCATTGGAGATAAGTTATAAAATATGTTTTTGACCCTTTAAAAAAAACATTTACTTGATTGGCGTGCCTTACCTGCAGTTAGAGTGAGCTTGCCCATGTTGCCACTATGTGGGTAAATAGAAACAGAAGCATTTGATTAATATGCAGCGGAAGAAATATGAAGAGAATTAGTAATTAGACAAATATTCACCCTGAATTATTATTAATAAATTAAAACATATATTTCTAGTCAGACAACCACACAGCATAATACAAACTTGCTGCATTGTTTTTAGAAAGTGGGTCAGTTTCATATTCTGTGGTTGTTCCAGCAGTGCCACGAAGCAAAGGTTTAATCAAAGTCTTGGAACAAAATATCTTTGACACATTTCACACATATATGATGTAACCAAGAGCCAAGTAGTAGATGTAGTCAGAATCCATCAAAATACTTAATATTCTCCATTCTCGACAAGATAAACATTTAAATTGTCAAACTGACTAGAATTGAGAGAAAAATGTACAATACAGCTATCAAATGCCAAACGTATTGGTATGGAGTCGATAAGATATACACATACATTATCCCTGTGTGGAATAGCAATATATTTATCAATAAAAAGTAAATCAGTAAAAAAGTGGTTGGTAGGATCAAATTAAAAAGGTATACTTACAAATGGTGAAGGAAGCAGGATGTCTCTCTGCTGGGACTGATGTCTGATAGATGTCTCACTGCGATGCTTTATATGGGTATCGAGCTGACGAGGTGTGGCAATTGGGCACAATGTTCCAATTGTAAACTGATGGAAACTGGCACAGAAGAAAAGTGTCTGTCAACATCCACCTATGGGAGCCTCGGGGCAAAACTACATTGTTGATGGCAGACGTCAGAGGAGGATGGTCAGACTGGTACCTCATATTACCACTAGTTACAAAAGAGGTATTTAGAAGAGCATCTCAGAACGCATAACATGCTAAACCTTGAAAGATGGGTTAAGATTATCTTTTACCCATATCGTGCTGTGAGTGAACTGGTGCCCAGCTTGAGAGAGCTCCTGTGTGTTGCTGGATGTGAGCATTTCTGAAAGATAACATCCTATGTCTCCATTTATCCATTCGCTACAATTTGTTGGATACAAAAGTAATTAAAAAAAGGTCTAATCAACCAAAGATTCCACGGACACCCTGTTGAAGACCACTGCTGTAGAGCCCTGCATCTAAATACATCTTCACATAAAACAATGAAGAGCATAATGCAGAGTCAGTGTGACATTTACTGTAGTAAGTCCAAGGAACCTTAAGGTTAGATAACCAAGTATTTAACTAAGTCCAGTCTCATATCACTCAATTTAATTACAATTTTAAGTATACAGCTCTGGGCACAGCAAATAATAAACATAACCAATAGGTTTACATAAAGTGAGAGTTACAGCCATTAATCCAGCCAAGTCTACATCTGTGTTTACTTCATTGCTCTGATCAGTTCAAAGTGTGGTTTTCACCTGTAGTTCCTAGCCAGTTGCTAATAGATTCCCTGAGATCAACAAAACAACACCATGTAGACGTACATGACTTACGGTATGTCAAATACACTAATTATTGAGAAGTAACAATACATACACAGAACAAGGACAGTTTCCTTTTTGAATTGAGGAACAGAATGTAAGGGATTATAAATTCGCACCCACCTCACACCCAATTTTCTGAGAAGCTGTGGGTGTGGGCTATCTGGCACAGTTTGCAGTTGTATAACATTCTTTGGTCAGCAGGGTTGCCATAGTGCCCGTCATTATTTTCAAAACAAGAGTTCACAGGTTTTTCATATAGGGTAGTGCTAGTTGTTTTGTGGTTGGTCGTGGAAGATGACTTGGGATAGTCAATGCAAATTCAGTATTTGCAGACCAAATCTGTTGACAGCGTTGGATGTAGGCTCTTTCATCAGCACAACGTTATAAAGAATCTGTGTCATCAGGGTTGGGGTATTGGCCTTTGCTCCGTCCATTACAGAAGTTACCAGTATGTGTCCTGGTAGTTTTAGTAGTCATGGTTGTTGTGGTGGTGGTAGTGGTAAATATGTTTTGGATAATCACAGCAAGAGTTCACAGGTTTTTCATATAGGGTAGTGATGGTTGTTTTGGGGTGGTAGTTGTGGGATAGTTAATGCAAATTCAGTATTTGCAGACCAAATTTGTTGACAGCGTTGGATGTAGGCTCTGTGTCATCAGGGTTGGGGTATTGGCCTTTGCTCTGTCCATTACAGAAGTTACCAATATGTGTCCTGGTAGTTTTAGTAGTCATGGTTGTTGTGGTGGTGGTAGTGGGAAGTGTTGTTGGATACTCACAATTATTGCAGTATTGGCTTCACACACATTTTGTCTGGAAGCGTTGGTTGTATCTTATTCTAGCCCAATCTCACTCCTCCTCCTCTTCTATTGAGGCTTCAGCTGGGCTGCTTTGCATAAAGTCATGTCAAGGTGTGGCTGCCTCACAACAACAGAGCGCCATCTTGACTGCTCTGTGGTACCTCAGAGATTCATTATCTGGTGATGTGGTTTCTGTAGATGGCATTGCCCTGGCATCCAACACCACCGTAAAGAATCTCAGTGTTATCTTTGATCAGGACTTGTCCTTTAACTCCCAAGTAAAAAAAATCTTCACTTGCCTAACATTTAAAAAAATCAGGCACATCCTGTTTTAAAGCGATGCAGAAAAACTGGTTCAAGTGGTTGTTTCTTCTACACTAGATTACTGGACTTCCTTATTATCAAGCTGCTCTAATAAATATCTTAAGTCCCTCCAGTTGATCCAGAATGCTGCAGCTCGTGTACTCACAAAAACTAAGAAAAGAGATCACATTACTCCTGTATTAGCTGCTTTGCACTGGCTCCCTGTAAAATCAAGAATAACATTTAGAATTCTTCTCCTCACCTACAAAGCCTTGATTGGTGATACACCTTCATATCTTAAGGAGCTTGTAGTACCATATTGCCCCACTAGAGAGCTGCGCTCACTAAATGCAGGGCTACTTGTGGTTCCTAGAGTCCTAAAAAGTAGGATGGGAGCAAGAGCCTTCAGTTATCAAGCTCCTCTTTTATGGAACCAGCTTCCACTTTCAGTCCGGGGGGCAGGACACAGTCACCTTATTTAAGTGTAGACTTAAGACTTTCCTGTTTAATAGTGCTTATAGTTAGGGCTGAATCAGGTTTGCCCTGGTAATCATTTTCTTTTATACAAGTACTGGAAAGGCAAAATTTAGATGGGCACACTGGTTCTGATCGATATCTGAAGCCAAGAACTCTCAATCCTTTGCTCTATTTTCAACCAAGCTGTTATAGTATGTAGTGTCACGGGCTGTCGCTAGGACAGGCTAGCCTGGGGTGGTGCAAAGAGAGAGATGAACACAGGCACGTCCGAGGGTATTTAACAAAAAGTCCAGGTTTATTTCCCATCCCACCAGCAAGGTAACATCCAAAAACAACAAAGTATCAAAAAAAAGGTCCAGTTAGATAACACAAAACATCCCGGAGGAGAAAGTGGTTAATTAACCAAACAAAAACTCAACCCTGGTGAATCCCGGCTACGAGGTCCTCTCCCTTGTTGTCCTCTTCCAGGTGCTCGTGGGTTCACCTTCCGCTCTTCTTTCTCCTTCCCAGGTGCTCTCCCTTAAGTCTCCCAGCCCTGCCTCAATCAGGTGCCTTAAGCAGCTGCAGCTGGGTGAGCGGTGAGGCAGGCTGGGAGATGTAGTTTTTGCACTGGTGGCCACTCTGTAGCACCCCTCCACTACCTGTCCCCTTGTGATGCCACATATCCCTCTCCCCGGGCCTGACGTCCTCGGCAGGGTGAATGAGCACCAGAAGGCATCACGGCGGGACAGGGCATCTGCGTTGCCATGGCGTCGCCCTGGCCTGTGAATGACAGAGAAGTTAAACGGCTGGAGGCTTAAAAACCACCTAGTCACCCTGCTGTTTGTTTCCTTATTTTTTGCCATCCATTGCAAAGGTGAATGATCTGTTACCAGAGTGAGCCTCCTTCCAAGCAGGTAATATTTGAGGGTTTCCAGGGCCCATTTCAACGCTAGGCACTCTTTCTCCACTGTGGCATAGTTCTTCTCCCTTGGCAGCAACTTCCGGCTCAAATACAGAACGGGGTGTTCCTCACCTTCCTTCATCTGGGCTAAGACAGCACCCAGGCCCATCTCAGAAGCATCTGCCTGGACCACGAACTCCTTGCTAAAGTCGGGGGCCATCAGGACTGGTTTCGAACACAAGGCCCTCTTCAGGTCGTTAAAGGCCTCTTCTGCCGCCGGGCACCATGTCACCATACGGGAATGTTTCTTGGTCGTCAGTTCGGTGAGAGGGGCCGCTATCACAGAGAAATCCGGGATAAAACGTCTGTAATAATTGGCCAGGCCCAAGAAGGATCTCACCTGTTTTTTGGTCAACGGCTTTGGCCAGTCTTGGATGGCAGCGAGTTTCGCATCCTGGGGTTTCACAAGGCCCCGCCCGATGGTGTACCCCAAGTAGTTGGTCTCCCCAAACGCCAGCCTACACTTTTTGGGGTTGGCGGTCAAGCCTGCCTGTCGGAGGGAGTCGAGGACCTTCTGAACCCGTGGTAGGTGTCTCTCCCAGTCTGGGCTCTGAATTACCACATCATCCAGATAGGCCGCTGCATATTCTCGATGGGGTTTCAGTACTTGGTCCATCAGGCGCTGGAAGGTGGCGGGGGCTCCAAACAGGCCAAAAGGCATCATCCGGTACTGCCAGAGGCCTCCCGGGGTGGCAAAGGCTGTCTTCTCCTTCGACCCTGGAGACAATGGAACCTGCCAATAACCTTTGGTGAGATCCAGGGTGGTTAGGAAACGTGCCTGGCCAGGCTTTCAATTAGCTCATCGACACGAGGCATGGAATATGCATCAAATTCAGAAATGTCGTTTACTTTTCTGAAATCATTACAGAACCGGGCTGTTCCGTCCGGTTTGTCAGCCAGGACAATGGGGCTTGACCAGGCACTCTTGGATTCCTCAATCACGTTCAACGCCAGCATCTTCCTTACCTCCTCGTTAATCAGCTTCTTGCGGGCCTCCGGCACCTGATATGGCTTTTGGTTCACCGTTTTTCCCGGCTGGGTGCGTACTTCATGTTCCACCAGGTGGGTGTAGCCTGGGAGGGATGAAAATACCTCCTGATTTCCTTCTACCAGCTCCTTTACCTGCTGCCGCTGGTGCGGAGAGAGGTCCGGGCCTAACTGCACCTCGTCCCGGGCGGGTTCTCTCGACTCTCTGGGGGGAAGGCCATTGAACAACACCTCTCGCTCATGCCATTTCTTTAGGAGGTTAATATGATAGATTTGCTCACCTTTCCTCTTCCCTGTTTGTCGTACTTTGTAATTGACTTCCCCAACCTTTTCAATTACTTCAAAGGGCCCCTGTCAAGTAGCCAAGAACTTACATTCCACAGTGGGGACAAGAACTAGGACTCTGTCTCCTGGGTTGAATTCCCTGGTTGTGCTGCTCGGTTATAGGCGGCCCTTTGATCCCTCTGAGCCTTCTCCATGTGTTCCTTCACAATGGGGAACACAGCTGCCATCCGGTCCCGCATCGCCCCCACGTGTTCAATCATGGTACGATGGGGACAGGGTTGCTCCTCCCACGTCTCCTTGGCGATGTCCAGAAGGCCCCTGGGTTTGTGAGAATACAACAGGTCAAAGGGTGAGAAGCCAGTGGAAGCCTGAGGCACCTCTCTTACCGCAAACAGAAGGTAGGGTAACAGCTGGTCCCAGTTTCTTCCGTCTTTGTCAATGGCCTTCCTCAGCATGGCTTTGAGGGTCTTGTTGAACCTCTCCACTAGCCCATCTGTCTGGGGGTGGTAGACCGAGGTTCTCACCTGTTTCACGTGTAACAGCGCACACAACTCCTTGGTGACCCTCGACATAAAGGGGGTCCCCTGGTCGGTAAGAATCTCCTTTGGAATCCCCACGCGGCTGCTGAAGAGGAACAGTTCTTTTGCTATTTGTTTAGCATTGGCCTTTCTTAAAGGGACGGCTTCTGGATAACGGGTGGCGTAGTCCACTATGACCAAGATGTACTGGTGCCCCCGGACACTTTTGGGCAGGGGACCCACAATATCCATGCCTACTCGTTCAAAGGGGGTTTCTATAATAGGCAAAGGGATAAGGGGGTTCCGGTACGTCGGTTTCGGAGCGGTGACCTGACAATCTGGGCAGCTGCGGCAGTAGTTCTCTATCTCCTTGTGGACTCCGGGCCAAAAAAAACTCTGTAACACCCTCTCTTTAGTCTTCTCTACGCCCAAGTGCGCTCCCAGCAAGTGAGTGTGGGCCAACTGCAGAACTGTGGAGCGGTGAGGTAACCCTAACCCCTAACCCTTCTCTCCATCTCTGAAATCTTGTGCTGATACTTTTGCTCGCTAGAGCCAAAAGTCAAATTATATCATATCTAATGTTTGTAATATCAATTTTGTCACCCAAAGACACAGCAAGGTGAATTTTAGAGGTTACTCTAGCCCACTACTCTTAGGTGATCTGTGTTTGCCTCCATTTAATTTGTTTTTCCTCCAGCTAACTTTTATTTACATTACATTACATGTAATTTAGCTGACGCTTTTATACAAAGTGACTCACAATAAGTGCATTAAACCATTTATCTCTTCTAGAGCGGTGTCTGGCGCCAGCGCTTGCAACATGAGCCAGACACTGAGGTGCAACATTGAACCGTAACTCCTCAACCTTTTGCGCTATCAACGTAATTCCAACAGATTCTGAACACTAAGAAGCGTAGCTACATTATGGTAATAGCCAGAAACAGTGTATTCTCTTCCCTGGATGTTTGAGGAGTGCAAGGTTGGGTTCTGTCTTCAGCTGGACAAGAACTGCTTCAGGGAGCTAAACAAATCTCTAAAACGCCTGAAAATTTACCAAGATAACAGCCTGTAACATGGACACTGAAAGCTCCAGGTAAAAAAACTGTTTGAGAAGATGTAAAATAGGTTCAATTTAATTCTTGTAATGTCAAAGGTTTTATACAAGTTCATTTAAAATGATTTATAAAGAGAAACCTGATGGAACCTTTCTTTACTTTTGTGTTATTGTTCAGTGTTTTAAGCATCTTTAACATATAATAATGACAAATACCTTCCAGATTTGGAAAGATACATTTCTCCTTAAAAAAAGGAAAAGAATTTGCACAAAGGATCTTTTCTGACACATTTATTGATTAAAAAAAGAGAAAAAGGACCAGGCGGCCTGTTACCATTACAGCTCTAGAAGTGTTTTAAAAAGAAAAAGTGCTCCTACTGTTTTATACAAACAGCCTAAACTATTTTTATAATTACCTTGTGTTACAAATTATGTCAGAGCAGCTAGTAATGAAAAGTACTGGTACATGTATTGAGCAATAGTGGGAGTTTCCCGAGCGGCTGTGACACTCGCCAGACAGAACAGAGCGAGTTCACAGCATGATGAAGCACTGAAGCTCTATTGCATGGGATATTAGTTGTTTTTCTTTCTTTAAATTGTAGGATTTAATGTGTCATTTCTTTCTACCAAATTCAAAGTAAATACTTTTTTACTTAAAGAACAACCAAACATCGATCAAAACCCTCAAAAAACATGCCAGTTGAAGTCTGGTATATTTGTGCTATTTTATTGATTCATTGTTTCATTATTTTTACCACCGTAATATTATTTTTGTATTTACATTCATACAAAGAGCACATACATATACATACAATATGCAACATCTCTGTCATAATGTAAGAATCACAGGAAATTGTACATTTAACAGAATTTGACAATGTCCAAATACGGTGCTGTGATTTTGTGGAGTTGTAGTGGAGGTGGTTGTTTTTGTGGTAGTGGGTGTGGGGTTTGCTTCTGGGGATAGCTATTGCAGCATTGTCTAAAGACAAGATTTTGGGGGCAATTTTACAGTATCCTTTAGGTTTACTGCTAGGTTTGAGCAGGATAGTCACATGCATTTTTGCATGGTCTATACACCAAACCTGCTGGGCATGGTTGGACGTAGGTTTTTCCAGCTACACATTGATAAAAGTGTGTAGGTCATCAGGGTTGCGGTAGTTCCCATCTGCTCTTCCTTGACAGTATCCTTGAAGTGTACTGGCAGTTGGAGCAGGATAGTCACAATAATCTTTGGATGGGTTATACACCAAACCTGCTGGGCATGGTTGGACGTAGGTGTTTCCAGCTACACATTGATAAAAAGTGTGTAGGTCATCAGGGTTAGCGTAGTTCCCATCCACTTTTCCGTGACAGAATCCTTGAAGTGTACTGGTAGTTGGAGCAGGATAGTCACAATAATCTTTGGATGGGTTATACACCAAACCTGCTGGGCATGGTTGGACGTAGGTGTTTCCAGCTACACATTGATAAAAAGTGTGTAGGTCATCAGGGTTAGCGTAGTTCCCATCCACTTTTCCGTGACAGAATCCTTGAAGTGTACTGGTAGTTGGAGCAGGATAGTCACAATAATCTTTGGATGGGTTATACACCAAACCTGCTGGGCATGGTTGGACGTAGGTGTTTCCAGCTACACATTGATAAAAAGTGTGTTGGTCATCAGGGTTAGCGTAGTTCCCATCCAATCTTCCATTACAGGGGTTTCCAGGAAGTAATGTAGTTCCTGTCACAAGGCCAGGTAAACCTAAAAGTCAGATTTGTGTTAATAGCTCTTTCTGAAAGAGCAGATATTTTCACTCTGCAAAACACAAATGTATAAATGTAATTACATTTAAAAAAAAGACATTGAATCACCACTACCCCATCCCTTGCTGGTTTTCCAATTGTTGATTCAAGGACATCATTTATTGAATAGTAAGACTGTTAATTATGAATTATACATGTTATAAACTTACCCAAGCTGGCGATGATCACACAGAGACCTTCAAAGTGACAGACTGGTTAGTATCGGGTTTAAACTCAGCTTAAGTTGTACCCTGAAGCGAGTTCAACATACCCAGGCTATGTTTTGGTTATCTGGTTAAACTAACCCTAACAACCGCGATCCCATTAAGATGGTTATCTATTCTGTAAATCAATCCAGGGTTTCTTAATCTGGTTATGAGCATGTTCACATAAAAAAGAGGCAGTGTTTGCAGCATCTGACCAATCACACACATGGACAAGTCTGCTGTCAGCAGAGCGAGGACAACATTATAATATCGAACTAATACGTAGAAGTTAAACACGTAATTCAGGTTTAAGGTAACAAGGTTTAAACTGACAAATGAAGGAAGGACAGCCGGCCAGAAATTTCCTACTGCGTGAATGCAAAAATCAACATATTGATAATATCACTGTTTCATATATAGGACACAATAGCTCTGGGTATAATTAAATGTGTGTATTATTTTCAATGAATGCGTTACTTAAATGTATTCTTCTAGCGTGTATGACAATAATTCATCCGTATTCCTTCAGCTGCAACTCTGGCGGTGTTAAACAGACTGAATACAAAATATATTTAAAAACATAATTCTCAGCAGTAAGATGTTTTCTTTGCATATGTTATAATCACCCACAGTGTACATACAAGTAACCAGAGACAGGTAACACTACAACGCACAGTCAAAACTGTCATTTGATAAGAGAATATATACTGATTAAATTTCATTTGCTCTCAAGTCCGTTTCACAATGCCAGGGTTACAGCTGAAAGAATAAGGCTAACATATTGTCACATCTGCAACGTATTCATTTACCAGGATACACACATGAAGCAGTGATATTCCAAAACAGTTAATTAACTAATTTTGTTTTTCCATTTTAAAATAAAAAAGTAATATGTATTCTTGATAACATTTCATTCAATTGAACAATTATAAGTAAACAAAACTAAATTAAAATAATTTCAATAAAAAATTCATCAATCCACTAAGCAATGTAAAGACAAGGACCTGTTTAAGACAATGTTGGGCCAATGATTTAAGTACTTTGGAAGATATCATTGGAGATAAGTTATAAAATATGTTTTGACCCTTTAAAAAAACATTTACTTGATTGGCGTGCCTTACCTGCAGTTAGAGTGAGCTTGCCCATGTTGCCACTATGTGGGTAAATAGAAACAGAAGCATTTGATTAATATGCAGCGGAAGAAATATGAAGAGAATTAGTAATTAGACAAATATTCACCCTGAATTATTATTAATAAATTAAAACATATATTTCTAGTCAGACAACCACACAGCATAATACAAACTTGCTGCATTGTTTTTAGAAAGTGGGTCAGTTTCATATTCTGTGGTTGTTCCAGCAGTGCCACGAAGCAAAGGTTTAATCAAAGTCTTGGAACAAAATATCTTTGACACATTTCACACATATATGATGTAACCAAGAGCCAAGTAGTAGATGTAGTCAGAATCCATCAAAATACTTAATATTCTCCATTCTCGACAAGATAAACATTTAAATTGTCAAACTGACTAGAATTGAGAGAAAAATGTACAATACAGCTATCAAATGCCAAACGTATTGGTATGGAGTCGATAAGATATACACATACATTATCCCTGTGTGGAATAGCAATATATTTATCAATAAAAAGTAAATCAGTAAAAAAGTGGTTGGTAGGATCAAATTAAAAAGGTATACTTACAAATGGTGAAGGAAGCAGGATGTCTCTCTGCTGGGACTGATGTCTGATAGATGTCTCACTGCGATGCTTTATATGGGTATCGAGCTGACGAGGTGTGGCAATTGGGCACAATGTTCCAATTGTAAACTGATGGAAACTGGCACAGAAGAAAAGTGTCTGTCAACATCCACCTATGGGAGCCTCGGGGCAAAACTACATTGTTGATGGCAGACGTCAGAGGAGGATGGTCAGACTGGTACCTCATATTACCACTAGTTACAAAAGAGGTATTTAGAAGAGCATCTCAGAACGCATAACATGCTAAACCTTGAAAGATGGGTTAAGATTATCTTTTACCCATATCGTGCTGTGAGTGAACTGGTGCCCAGCTTGAGAGAGCTCCTGTGTGTTGCTGGATGTGAGCATTTCTGAAAGATAACATCCTATGTCTCCATTTATCCATTCGCTACAATTTGTTGGATACAAAAGTAATTAAAAAAAGGTCTAATCAACCAAAGATTCCACGGACACCCTGTTGAAGACCACTGCTGTAGAGCCCTGCATCTAAATACATCTTCACATAAAACAATGAAGAGCATAATGCAGAGTCAGTGTGACATTTACTGTAGTAAGTCCAAGGAACCTTAAGGTTAGATAACCAAGTATTTAACTAAGTCCAGTCTCATATCACTCAATTTAATTACAATTTTAAGTATACAGCTCTGGGCACAGCAAATAATAAACATAACCAATAGGTTTACATAAAGTGAGAGTTACAGCCATTAATCCAGCCAAGTCTACATCTGTGTTTACTTCATTGCTCTGATCAGTTCAAAGTGTGGTTTTCACCTGTAGTTCCTAGCCAGTTGCTAATAGATTCCCTGAGATCAACAAAACAACACCATGTAGACGTACATGACTTACGGTATGTCAAATACACTAATTATTGAGAAGTAACAATACATACACAGAACAAGGACAGTTTCCTTTTTGAATTGAGGAACAGAATGTAAGGGATTATAAATTCGCACCCACCTCACACCCAATTTTCTGAGAAGCTGTGGGTGTGGGCTATCTGGCACAGTTTGCAGTTGTATAACATTCTTTGGTCAGCAGGGTTGCCATAGTGCCCGTCATTATTTTCAAAACAAGAGTTCACAGGTTTTTCATATAGGGTAGTGCTAGTTGTTTTGTGGTTGGTCGTGGAAGATGACTTGGGATAGTCAATGCAAATTCAGTATTTGCAGACCAAATCTGTTGACAGCGTTGGATGTAGGCTCTTTCATCAGCACAACGTTATAAAGAATCTGTGTCATCAGGGTTGGGGTATTGGCCTTTGCTCCGTCCATTACAGAAGTTACCAGTATGTGTCCTGGTAGTTTTAGTAGTCATGGTTGTTGTGGTGGTGGTAGTGGTAAATATGTTTTGGATAATCACAGCAAGAGTTCACAGGTTTTTCATATAGGGTAGTGATGGTTGTTTTGGGGTGGTAGTTGTGGGATAGTTAATGCAAATTCAGTATTTGCAGACCAAATTTGTTGACAGCGTTGGATGTAGGCTCTGTGTCATCAGGGTTGGGGTATTGGCCTTTGCTCTGTCCATTACAGAAGTTACCAATATGTGTCCTGGTAGTTTTAGTAGTCATGGTTGTTGTGGTGGTGGTAGTGGGAAGTGTTGTTGGATACTCACAATTATTGCAGTATTGGCTTCACACACATTTTGTCTGGAAGCGTTGGTTGTATCTTATTCTAGCCCAATCTCACTCCTCCTCCTCTTCTATTGAGGCTTCAGCTGGGCTGCTTTGCATAAAGTCATGTCAAGGTGTGGCTGCCTCACAACAACAGAGCGCCATCTTGACTGCTCTGTGGTACCTCAGAGATTCATTATCTGGTGATGTGGTTTCTGTAGATGGCATTGCCCTGGCATCCAACACCACCGTAAAGAATCTCAGTGTTATCTTTGATCAGGACTTGTCCTTTAACTCCCAAGTAAAAAAAATCTTCACTTGCCTAACATTTAAAAAAATCAGGCACATCCTGTTTTAAAGCGATGCAGAAAAACTGGTTCAAGTGGTTGTTTCTTCTACACTAGATTACTGGACTTCCTTATTATCAAGCTGCTCTAATAAATATCTTAAGTCCCTCCAGTTGATCCAGAATGCTGCAGCTCGTGTACTCACAAAAACTAAGAAAAGAGATCACATTACTCCTGTATTAGCTGCTTTGCACTGGCTCCCTGTAAAATCAAGAATAACATTTAGAATTCTTCTCCTCACCTACAAAGCCTTGATTGGTGATACACCTTCATATCTTAAGGAGCTTGTAGTACCATATTGCCCCACTAGAGAGCTGCGCTCACTAAATGCAGGGCTACTTGTGGTTCCTAGAGTCCTAAAAAGTAGGATGGGAGCAAGAGCCTTCAGTTATCAAGCTCCTCTTTTATGGAACCAGCTTCCACTTTCAGTCCGGGGGGCAGACACAGTCACCTTATTTAAGTGTAGACTTAAGACTTTCCTGTTTAATAGTGCTTATAGTTAGGGCTGAATCAGGTTTGCCCTGGTAATCATTTTCTTTTATACAAGTACTGGAAAGGCAAAATTTAGATGGGCACACTGGTTCTGATCGATATCTGAAGCCAAGAACTCTCAATCCTTTGCTCTATTTTCAACCAAGCTGTTATAGTATGTAGTGTCACGGGCTGTCGCTAGGACAGGCTAGCCTGGGGTGGTGCAAAGAGAGAGATGAACACAGGCACGTCCGAGGGTATTTAACAAAAAGTCCAGGTTTATTTCCCATCCCACCAGCAAGGTAACATCCAAAAACAACAAAGTATCAAAAAAAAGGTCCAGTTAGATAACACAAAACATCCCGGAGGAGAAAGTGGTTAATTAACCAAACAAAAACTCAACCCTGGTGAATCCCGGCTACGAGGTCCTCTCCCTTGTTGTCCTCTTCCAGGTGCTCGTGGGTTCACCTTCCGCTCTTCTTTCTCCTTCCCAGGTGCTCTCCCTTAAGTCTCCCAGCCCTGCCTCAATCAGGTGCCTTAAGCAGCTGCAGCTGGGTGAGCGGTGAGGCAGGCTGGGAGATGTAGTTTTTGCACTGGTGGCCACTCTGTAGCACCCCTCCACTACCTGTCCCCTTGTGATGCCACATATCCCTCTCCCCGGGCCTGACGTCCTCGGCAGGGTGAATGAGCACCAGAAGGCATCACGGCGGGACAGGGCATCTGCGTTGCCATGGCGTCGCCCTGGCCTGTGAATGACAGAGAAGTTAAACGGCTGGAGGCTTAAAAACCACCTAGTCACCCTGCTGTTTGTTTCCTTATTTTTTGCCATCCATTGCAAAGGTGAATGATCTGTTACCAGAGTGAGCCTCCTTCCAAGCAGGTAATATTTGAGGGTTTCCAGGGCCCATTTCAACGCTAGGCACTCTTTCTCCACTGTGGCATAGTTCTTCTCCCTTGGCAGCAACTTCCGGCTCAAATACAGAACGGGGTGTTCCTCACCTTCCTTCATCTGGGCTAAGACAGCACCCAGGCCCATCTCAGAAGCATCTGCCTGGACCACGAACTCCTTGCTAAAGTCGGGGGCCATCAGGACTGGTTTCGAACACAAGGCCCTCTTCAGGTCGTTAAAGGCCTCTTCTGCCGCCGGCACCATGTCACCATACGGGAATGTTTCTTGGTCGTCAGTTCGGTGAGAGGGGCCGCTATCACAGAGAAATCCGGGATAAAACGTCTGTAATAATTGGCCAGGCCCAAGAAGGATCTCACCTGTTTTTTGGTCAACGGCTTTGGCCAGTCTTGGATGGCAGCGAGTTTCGCATCCTGGGGTTTCACAAGGCCCCGCCCGATGGTGTACCCCAAGTAGTTGGTCTCCCCAAACGCCAGCCTACACTTTTTGGGGTTGGCGGTCAAGCCTGCCTGTCGGAGGGAGTCGAGGACCTTCTGAACCCGTGGTAGGTGGCTCTCCCAGTCTGGGCTCTGAATTACCACATCATCCAGATAGGCCGCTGCATATTCTCGATGGGGTTTCAGTACTTGGTCCATCAGGCGCTGGAAGGTGGCGGGGGCTCCAAACAGGCCAAAAGGCATCATCCGGTACTGCCAGAGGCCTCCCGGGGTGGCAAAGGCTGTCTTCTCCTTCGACCCTGGAGACAATGGAACCTGCCAATAACCTTTGGTGAGATCCAGGGTGGTTAGGAAACGTGCCTGGCCCAGGCTTTCAATTAGCTCATCGACACGAGGCATGGAATATGCATCAAATTCAGAAATGTCGTTTACTTTTCTGAAATCATTACAGAACCGGGCTGTTCCGTCCGGTTTGTCAGCCAGGACAATGGGGCTTGACCAGGCACTCTTGGATTCCTCAATCACGTTCAACGCCAGCATCTTCCTTACCTCCTCGTTAATCAGCTTCTTGCGGGCCTCCGGCACCTGATATGGCTTTTGGTTCACCGTTTTTCCCGGCTGGGTGCGTACTTCATGTTCCACCAGGTGGGTGTAGCCTGGGAGGGATGAAAATACCTCCTGATTTCCTTCTACCAGCTCCTTTACCTGCTGCCGCTGGTGCGGAGAGAGGTCCGGGCCTAACTGCACCTCGTCCCGGGCGGGTTCTCTCGACTCTCTGGGGGGAAGGCCATTGAACAACACCTCTCGCTCATGCCATTTCTTTAGGAGGTTAATATGATAGATTTGCTCACCTTTCCTCTTCCCTGTTTGTCGTACTTTGTAATTGACTTCCCCAACCTTTTCAATTACTTCAAAGGGCCCCTGTCAAGTAGCCAAGAACTTACATTCCACAGTGGGGACAAGAACTAGGACTCTGTCTCCTGGGTTGAATTCCCTGGGTTGTGCTGCTCGGTTATAGGCGGCCCTTTGATCCCTCTGAGCCTTCTCCATGTGTTCCTTCACAATGGGGAACACAGCTGCCATCCGGTCCCGCATCGCCCCCACGTGTTCAATCATGGTACGATGGGGACAGGGTTGCTCCTCCCACGTCTCCTTGGCGATGTCCAGAAGGCCCCTGGGTTTGTGAGAATACAACAGGTCAAAGGGTGAGAAGCCAGTGGAAGCCTGAGGCACCTCTCTTACCGCAAACAGAAGGTAGGGTAACAGCTGGTCCCAGTTTCTTCCGTCTTTGTCAATGGCCTTCCTCAGCATGGCTTTGAGGGTCTTGTTGAACCTCTCCACTAGCCCATCTGTCTGGGGGTGGTAGACCGAGGTTCTCACCTGTTTCACGTGTGACAGCGCACACAACTCCTTGGTGACCCTCGACATAAAGGGGGTCCCCTGGTCGGTAAGAATCTCCTTTGGAATCCCCACGCGGCTGCTGAAGAGGAACAGTTCTTTTGCTATTTGTTTAGCATTGGCCTTTCTTAAAGGGACGGCTTCTGGATAACGGGTGGCGTAGTCCACTATGACCAAGATGTACTGGTGCCCCCGGACACTTTTGGGCAGGGGACCCACAATATCCATGCCTACTCGTTCAAAGGGGGTTTCTATAATAGGCAAAGGGATAAGGGGGTTCCGGTACGTCGGTTTCGGAGCGGTGACCTGACAATCTGGGCAGCTGCGGCAGTAGTTCTCTATCTCCTTGTGGACTCCGGGCCAAAAAAAACTCTGTAACACCCTCTCTTTAGTCTTCTCTACGCCCAAGTGCGCTCCCAGCAAGTGAGTGTGGGCCAACTGCAGAACTGTGGAGCGGTGAGGCCGGGGCACAAGTAGTTGCTCAACGATTTGGTCCTTACTTCTTGTTACCTGATACAAGAGGCCATTTTTCACTGAAAAATGAGGGTAGGAAGGGGTCAACCGGGTTCCCACCAACGTTCCCTCTAGGACCTGGACGTTTCTTAAGGCATTACCCAGAGTCAGGTCCTGCAACTGTGCGGTTCCATACTGACCTTTAAGGGGCAGTGTTTCTCGAGGGCCATCAGTGTCCTCCTCACTTGGCCCAGGTTGGGGCTCAGCGTCATCAGACTCAGCTCCACTAGAAGCTTCTGCCAAGGCTTGGACTGACACTAGAGGGGACAAGCATGGTTTGGCAACGTTAACCCAGGTTTTACTCAATTGTGGATGGTTCGACTTACGTTTGCGGGGCTCCCGGCTAAGCTTCTTTAGGGCTTCCCTCCACAGCATCCGGAAAGCTGGGAAGTCACGCCCGATCAGGACTGGGACCGGGAGGTCCCGGATTACTCCCACCTCGACATTAAACGTGCCCTTAGTTGTGGTCAGTTTCACTACGGTGGTTGGATACTCTCGGGTATCTCCGTGGACACAAACCACCGGGACGGGATCGCCTTGAGCCGGGGACGTTGCCTCCAAAACTGCCTCCTGGACTAGGGTCCGAGCACTTCCTGAATCGAGCAAGGCTTCTAGGTCCCGTCGATTCACCTTTACGGGGCACGTTGGTCGCCGGTCCCTACTTTCGCCCAGGAGGGCAGCAAAGTGGACATGGGGGCCGCTGGCGGATTCCGCTGTGGGCATGGGCTCGTCTAGCCTTTCACACTGCCAGGAGATGTGGCCGAATTTGCCACAGCGATAGCACTGGCGGGGCTCTGGGTTCCGGAACGCTCGTGGCTGTCCAGGTGAACTACCACCTCTGCTGGGTGGGTCCGAGTGAGGGTTGGCCAGGGCCGTACCTCTTTGGCGACGCACACTTGGCCGGGCCGGGACACAAGCCACCGGCGCTTCACAGGGTGATCGGAGCATGTCCGAGGCCGCCTGGAACTGTTCTACGGCTTCTACCAACCCTGTGGCCGTTGTTAACTTTTGGTGGCCAATTATTTTTTTTGCCTCGTACGGTAGACCCCGTAGATACTTGTCCATAACCAGGGTTTCTATCATGTCTGCCGGGCTGTGTTTGTCCGGTTCCAATCACCTTTTCGCCACTCGTATCAAATCGTGCATTTGGGACCGGGGCGTCTCTCCGCTTAGGAAAGTCCAGTTATGAAACCGTTGGGCCATGCTAAATTTGGTGAGCCCCTGGCGACTCAAAATCTCCCCCTTTAACTGGTCGTAGTCGTGGGCAATATCAGCCTCTACATCTCGAAATGCTTTAAGGGCCTCACCGGATAGGAAAGGCGCCAGAAGTCCAACCCACTGTCTCTTTGGCCACCCTTCTCGAGTCGCCGTAGCTTCAAAGGCATGAAGGTAAGCTTCCACATCGTCGGTCACGCCAAGTTCAGGGATGTAATCAGCAGCCCTGGGCTTCGACTCTGGCCTCTGCCCGAGCTCCTGCTCCTTCAGTTCATTAGCCCTGATTTGCTGTGCCAACAGGGCACCGCTGATTTCCTGCTGCGCCCTCTGGCTCTCCAACAGCATCTGCATCAGGGGCTCCATTTTGGATTGGTGGCCTGGGGTTTGAAGTTCTGAAAAAAGTTGGGACAAGTCGTCAATATCTCCTCTCTCAATCATCCGCACTTTGGCCCCAGTGCCCGCATTCTCCACCACCTGTAGTGTCACGGGCTGTCGCTAGGACAGGCTAGCCTGGGGCGGTGCAAAGAGAGAGATGAACACAGGCACGTCCGAGGGTATTTAACAAAAAGTCCAGGTTTATTTCCCATCCCACCAGCAAGGTAACATCCAAAAACAACAAAGTATCAAAAAAAGGTCCAGTTAGATAACACAAAACATCCCGGAGGAGAAAGTGGTTAATTAACCAAACAAAAACTCAATCCTGGTGAATCCCGGCTATGAGGTCCTCTCCCTTGTTGTCCTCTTCCAGGTGCTCGTGGGTTCACCTTCCGCTCTTCTTTCTCCTTCCCAGGTGCTCTCCCTTAAGTCTCCCAGCCCTGCCTCAATCAGGTGCCTTAAGCAGCTGCAGCTGGGTGAGCGGTGAGGCAGGCTGGGAGATGTAGTTTTTGCACTGGTGGCCACTCTGTAGCGCCCCTCCACTACCTGTCCCCTTGTGATGCCACAAGTAACACACCAACCTGGAGGAAGAAGCTGAGACATGAAAAACAAACATTAATTATATAAATATCTATTGTTAAGCACATTACTTATCTGCTAGTAACACTGTTTATTGTGATTAATACAAGTTATAAACTTACCCAAGGTGGCCATGATTCAATTATATTCAATTCAATTTATTTTATATAGCCCAATATCACAAATTTGCCTCAGAGGGCTTTACAATCTGTACACATATGACATCCCTGTCTCAGGACCTCACATCTGATCAGGAAAAACTCCTCAAGACGATCAAATGGGTCACCTTCAAAGTGGCAGACTTGGTCAGTCTTAGGTCATCAACAAAGCCTAACATGAAACTTCACTCAGATTTCAAAATACACATACAGAAAAAAAAGTAGCACTCACTTCTACTGGTCTCTAGCATTACATCCCAATAAATAAAAAAGAGTAAAAGGACCAGTCGACCTCTCACCATTACAGTTCTAGAAGGGTTTTAAAAAGAAAAAGTGCTCCTACTGTGATCTGTTTTATACCAAACAGCCTAAACTATTTTTATAATTACCTTGTGTGTTTCAGAGCAGCTAGTAATGAAAAGTACTGGTACATGTATTGAGCAATAGTGGGCATTTCAGAGCATAGTGGTGAAGGTGCTCCACGGTGAGAGATGAAGGGGGACTTTTATTTTGATACAACCGGGACTGCCCTAGCTGCAGTGCACACCAACAACCAATTCAAGTCAGTCTATTTTGTATAGCCCAAAATCACAAATTACAGATTTGCCTCAGAGGGCTTTACAATCTGTACACATACGACATCCCTGTCCCAGGACCTCACAACGGATCAGGAAAAACTCCCAAAGGATAGAAAAGAGGAGAGAGGAGCTCAATGTATGCTAAAATGTAAAAAAGTGGTAGCTGGTTCCATAAAAGAGGAACTTGATAACTGAAGGCTCTGGCCCCCATCCTACTTTTTAAGACTCTAGGTAGCCGTGCATTTAGTGAGTGCAGCTCTCTAGTGGGGCAATATGGTACTACAAGCTCTTAAGCTATGAAGGTGCATCACCAATCAAGGCTTTGTAGGTGAGGAGGAGAATTCTAAATGTGATTCTTGATTTTACAGGTAGTCAGTGCAGAGCAGCCAATACAGGAGTAATGTGATCTCTTTTCTTAGTTTTTGTGAGTACACGAGCTGCAGCATTCTGGATCAACTGGAGGGACTTAAGAGACTTATTAGAGCAGCCTGATAATAAGGAATTCCAGTAATCTAGTCTAGAAGAAACAACCACTTGAACCAGTTTTTCTGCATTGCTTTAAAACAGGATGTGCCAGATTTTTTTTAAGTTACGTAAGTGAAGAAATGCAGTCCGTAAGATTTGTTTTACGTGGGAGTTTAAGGACAAGTCCTGATCAAAGATAACACTGAGATTCTTTACGGTGGTGTTGGATGCCAGGGCAATGCCATGTACAGAAACCACATCACCAGATAATTGATCTCTGAGGTAGAACATGTGAGCAGTCAAGATGGCGCTCTGTTGTTGTGAGGCAGCCACACCTTGACATGACTTTATGCAAAGCAGCCCAGCTGAAGTCTCAATAGAAGAGGAGGAGGAGTGAGATTGGGCTGGAATAACATACAACCAACGCTTCCAGACAAAATGTGTGTGAAGCCAATACTGCAATAATTGTGAGTATCCAACAACACTTTCCACTACCACCACCAGAACCACAACAACTCAAATGACCTGGACACACACTGTAAATTGCAGTCATTGACAAAACTATGGGCAATAGGGCAACACTGATGACCCACATTCTTTTTAAGGCTATTGAAATGTGGTCCTCAGACAAGACTGCAATTGCTGTGATTATCCAAAACCACCACAGCAACCATGACTACTAAAACTACCAGGACACATATTGGTAACTTCTGTAATGGACGGAGCAAAGGGCAATACCCCAACCCTGATGACACACAATCTTTAAACAGTTGTGCTTATTAAAGAGCCTACATCCAACGCTGTCAACAAATGTAGTCTGCAAATACTGAAATTGCATTAACTATCCCACAACATCTTCCACAATCAACTCCAAAACAACCAGCACTACCCTATATGGGGGCCAACGGTATGTAAGACTCCCGTCAACATACTGATGCAAAAGCTGAGGAGAGGCGGCCAACCTCAGAACCAGCTGCTGCACGCCGGACGGCAGCTGAACTACCGACATCCCATAACGAGACGACGGGACTTGGTAAACCTCTACTTCTCTCCCCGGTGAACCGCCACCTTAGCGCGGTGGAGCAGTTTGAGTGGCTCGGTGACCCTGAGCCCAGACTAAGAGCGGTTCAAACACACACATAACGTCACCATGTTGTTCACAACAAGTGTGGAGAAGTGCTTTTAATGTTATTATTTGTATCTGATCAATATCAGTACGTACTCAGATGTCGTGTGAACAATAGACATTTAATAGTCTGCACATTCCTGTCCACGTTTCTCGACACGATACTGGACACAATGAACTTTGACCTGATGATGCCCTCGATGAAACATTCCATTTGAAACATTCGGTTCAGTGACATCACGTGACCTCTTAGTGACATCACGGAAACTCTTAGTGACATCACGGGAAACTCCCAGTGACATCTCAGTGACATCACAGGAACTCTGTGACATCACGGAACACCGAGCCAGAGGGTATAAATAGAAGCGAGCGCCGCTAGTCCGGTGGGATTGGGTGATAGTGTCCTTTTAAAGGCAGTGGCCCCTTGGGGGCCAACGGTATGTAAGACTCCCGTCAACATACTGACGCAGCAGAATGGTTCTGAAGCTGGCAATCACAGAATCACCTGCTGCACGCCGGACGGCGGCTGAACTACCGATATCCCATAACGAGACGACGGGACTTGGTAAACCTCTTCTTCTCTCCCCAGCGAACCGCCACCTTAGCGCGGTGGAGCAGTTTGAGTGGCTCGGTGACCCTGAGCCCAGACTAAGAGCGGTTCAAACACACACATAACGTCACCATGTTGTTTACAACAAGTGTGGAGAAGTGCTTTTAATGTTATTTGTATCTGATCAATATCAGTACGTACTCAGATGTCGTGTGAACAATAGACATTTAAGAGTCCGCACATTCCTGTCCACGTTTCTCTTTGTGGAGCAACAGGTGAAATCACTTCTCTCCTGTCGCTCCCGTGTGTGTGAATGTGGCGCTCGAGTCGAGGGCGGGGCTTAACACATCATGATTGTCCAATGGATCTGACTGAACTTCCAACAGGCGGCAGAGGATGGAGCTGTGTGGGTGGACTAATGAGTGTCTCATACATGGGATATGGCTAAGTGTGGGATAACGGTGTCACGGGGTAACGTCTGGATGGGAGTGGGAAGTGAATGTCCGCATAATCAGGTCCAACCGGGATTATGCATGTAAATCTATAGTCGAGAACAGAAGAGGAGGATGTATGACTGGGATAGTTCCTTAAGATAAGAGATAGAACATGTTCCGTAATAGAAGACTGTGCATGTGGCTGGCAAATGCAAATGGAAAACTTATCTGAGTTCAGTCACTTTAGATGGTTATGTCTTTATCTATTCTAGATTAGAAGAATGGTGTCACAAAATACAAGTCGGATGTATGCATGGAGTCCATGCTTTCATATTAACAGACGGATCATCTGTGAACTGTATTTTGCAGCTAGCTGTCGATGTATTTTCAAACCACTGCCATGTGACACCACAGTCAGAACATCTCAGGTTCTACAAACAGGCTGTTAGACATTAATACCCCTTTAAATAAATATTTTGTTTTGCATTGAGGACTTTGAGTCGTGGTGCAGCCATGCTAGCATCTCTGTGAGGCTATACTTAGCATTTAGCTCACGCTAACAAGGTTTACAATGTTCACCATTTTAGTTGAGTATTTTGGCATTTGCTAATTAGCACTAAACACAAAGTCATTGCAGATATTAAGTAGAGACACGCCGGCAAAATATCAGAAATATGAGACTGACCAGTCACATTTACACACGTGTGGCTACGTAAAACCATCACGAGGCAGACGGACAGTATTTTCACACACAAACAATAAGTGTCGGTGAGTGAATGAGTCAAAAAGCTCACAATGTCAATTTTACAAACATTTGAAACTACTAACTTAATCAGAGACTTATTATAGTGTCATTCATTCCAGTAATCTCAGTGACCTGTTTACAGAGGTTACATTGACTTGCATTATGATGCGTTCTGGCTCTACCCAGTAATAATGAGTATTGGGAGAATTCAATTATAATGTTGTCATGATGTTTTCAAAAGTAATGGAAGGGATATTTTCATAGCAATACAATATAGATAATAGAGAGGGACTTATTCCCTGTTTAACGTACCAACACTAGCTCTAAGCTGGTTATAATATCCAATTAAATAAAATCTTTTAAATGAAAGAAAACATCTGAATAAAATACAATCTTTTTTTTCTAATAATTTGAATTCTTCAGACTGACGATGGAACTGTTGAAATAATTTGTGTGGGATGGTGCTTAAAAATAAAAAAAAAAAGGTAGCGTGGAGCCATGCTGGCATAACAGATCAGAATTTTGAAAAATTGTATTCACACAAGAAAAATGCAATCAGTGCATTTCTAGTAAACCACGATACTGGACACAATGAACTTTGACCTGATGATGCCCTCGATGAAGAATCAGAGGACAGTTAAATCTCTGCTACTGGTGGCGCCAGAGGTAATGTCAGTGGATCCCTAAGGTGATTAGCATTAATCCTCTGGGCACCATGGATATCTTTATCAAATTGTACAACAAGTGTTTCCTGGTAATGTTGCCCAAAGGTTTTTTTTGTGTTGCTGTTGCTTCTATTGTTTATCTTTACCATATAAAGTCCCCTGAGTACCTTTTAAGGCGCTATACAAATAAAATGGATTATTATTATCATGATTATCCTCTTTGAAGAATATCAACAGACTGTATGGCCCTTTGTTTAATAAGTAATGCAATTGTATCTTTTACTATTTGCTCTATACACAAGACTAGTAGAGGAGAGGTCAGGGGTCACCAAACAATTAGGATTCATCCTCTAAAAAAAAAAACAGTTTTAAGTCAGTGTTTTTCCATTAATGCATTTCTAAAACAATACATGAAATATATTATAATATAATATGAAAATAAATGCACTTTATTTTCCTGAAACAGCAACAATGTGTTGTTTTTTGTTGCATCACTCTTTGATTGAGCAGTTAATTCTGCAACAGAAAAGGTTGGGGGAGGAGCTAAAAAAAAGCTTTTAGCTCCTCCCCCACACCACTCACGAATGTCACCGTTTCCATAGTAACAGTCATTCTATTGGTTCTGTGATTCCTTTATCACAAACATTCGGTTCAGTGACATCACGTGACCTCTTAGTGACATCACGGAAACTCTTAGTGACATCACGGGAAACTCCCAGTGACATCACAGGAACTCTGTGACATCACGGAACACCGAGCCAGAGGGTATAAATAGAAGCGAGCGCAGCTAGTCCGGTGGGATTGGGTGATAGTGTCCTTTTAAAGGCAGCGGCCCCTTGGGGGCCAACGGTATGTAAGACTCCCGTCAACATACTGATGCAAAAGCTGAGGAGAGGCGGCCAACCTCAGAACCAGCTGCTGCACGCCGGACGGCGGCTGAACTACCGACATCCCATAACGAGACGACGGGACTTGGTAAACCTCTTCTTCTCTCCCCGGTGAACCGCCACCTTAGCGCGGTGGAGCAGTTTGAGTGGCTCGGTGACCCTGAGCCCAGACTAAGAGCGGTTCAAACACACACATAACGTCACCATGTTGTTCACAACAAGTGTGGAGAAGTGCTTTTAATGTTATTATTTGTATCTGATCAATATCAGTACGTACTCAGATGTTGTGTGAACAATAGACATTTAAGAGTCCACACATTCCTGTCCACGTTTCTCGACACGATACTGGACACAATGAACTTTGACCTGATGATGCCCTCGATGAAACATTCCATTTGAAACATTCGGTTCAGTGACATCACGTGCATTTGGGCTCTAGTCTTTGTTCGGTCATGACACGCCGGCTCTAGACACCGCTCTAGAAGAGATAAAAAGTTAGCTGGAGGAACTAATTAAATGGAAGCAAACACAGATCACCTCAGAGTAGTGGGCTAGAGTAACCCCTACAATTCACCTTGCGGATATACTGTGACTTTTGGCTATAGCGAGCAAAAGTATCAGCGCAAGATTTCAGAGATGGAGAGAATTTGTTGCCATTAGTTTTGCTTAGCCCCCTGTTAACCTCCTCAGCGGTGAAGGCGCTAAACTAAAATAGAGAGATGGAGATAAATGTTGCCAATAGGCTGTAGTATTAGAGAGATATTGGGCTAATCCACATAACACACGGAGTTACACAAGGTTCTGTGGTTGCACCAATTGTATTCACCTTTTTATATCCTTACTTTTGGCAATATTATCAGAAAACACTCCTTAAACCTTTATTGTTCAGATGATACTCATTTATATCAAGCCAGACAAAAAACCATAAAAAAAATGTTGCTAAACTTAAAGCATGTCTTAAAGACATACACCTGGATGAACTGCAACTTCCTGATGTTAAATTAGGCCCAGAACACCTACGGAATCAATTATCAAATGATATAGTTTCTCTTGATGGCATTGCTTTGACATTCAGCTCCACTGTAAAGAATCAGGACTTTGATCAGGACTTGTCCTTTTAACTCCCACGTAAAACAGATCTCAAGGACTGCCTTCTTTCCCCGATGTAACATTTAAAAATCAGGCACAAAATGAGTTCACGCATTAATTACTTCTAGACTAGACCATTGCAATTCCTTATGATCAGGCTGCTCTAATTAGTCTCTTACATCTCTCCAGTTGATCCAGAATGCTTCAGCTCGTGTACCAACAAAAACTGAGTAAAGAGATCATATCGCTATTGAATTAGCTTCTCTGCAATGGCTCACATTTAAAATGATTTTCCTCCCCTACAAAGCCCTAATTGGTGAGGCACCATCATATCTTAGGATGTAGGATGGGAGCCAGAGCCTTCAGCTATCAAGCTCCTCTCCTATGGAACCAGCTTCCACTTTCAGTCCGGGGGGCAGACACAGTCACCACATTTAAGAGTAGACTTAAGACTTTCCTCTTTGATAGCGCTTATAGTTAAGGCTGGCTCAGGTTTGCCCTGGTCCATCCATTAGATATGCTGCTATAGGTCTGGACTGCTGGGGGACATCTTAGGATACACTGAGCTCCTCTTTTTCTCCCTTTTGTATGAATTAATGTCCCATCATTGCACATTACTAACTCTACTTCTTCTCAAGTCTTTGTGCTTTCTCGCCTCACAGGTTTCCATGGATCGTGGTTATATCTGAACCCTGGCCCTGCCTCCTAGGTCGTGCCTCCTGCCATGGCCCTGCTGATGCAATATGGCAATAACTATTATTTTCTTATTAGAAAGTATACATTTCAAGTACTCATTAATTGATTCATAAAAGAGTTTTGAACATTAGGACAGAGTACATAAGTTATATGGAAAGAAATCCCTCCAACATACTGCATAAAGACCCTAAGACCTTGAGGAACACCACAGCACATGTATTGCAACAGTTCAATAACAAAAGAATGAGGATTGAAAATCATGTTTCTTTTCACCAAACTGCATATTAAAACATGTTTCTATTTCTGCTTATACACAGTGAAAACATGTGCAAGCTCACTTAACTACAGGTGCGTCACACTGGTTAAGTAAATGGCACCTAAATCACAAAAAACTAAATATCTCACTTACTACTTATGGTATTTAGCCATGCAGATAGTCGGATTGTCTCTCAGATTACAGTGACATTTAATGGTATTTGGTTTGGTGCTGGGCTGCACGGTGGTGTAGTGGCTAGCACTGTCGCCTCACAGCAAGAGGGCCACGGGTTCGATTCCCAGTCGGAGCGGTCCTTCTGTGTGGAGTTTGCATGTTCTCCCCGTGGCAGCGTGGGTTCTCTCCGGGCTCTCCGGCTTCCTCCCACAGTCCAAAGACATGCTGCAGGTTAATTGATCTCTAAATTGCCCATAGGTGTGAATGTGAGAGTGACTGGTTGTATGTCCCTACATGTGCCCTCGATGGACTGGCGGCCTGTCCAGGGTGTCCCCTGCCTTCGCCCTATGTCAGCTGGGATAGGCTCCAGCGCCCCCGCGACCCTAATGAGGATAAGCGGTATTGAAAATGGATGGATGGATGGATGGTTTGGTGCTTTCCAGAATCAGTATCCCTAACACAGTCTTGATATACTCCAGATATACATTGATGTTGAAAATTACATTTACCTTCAATTTATTGGGATGTAATGCTAGAGACCAGTAGAAGTGAGTGATACTTTTTTTTCTGTATTTGTATTTTGAAATCTGAGTGAAGTTTCATGTTAGGCTTTGTTGATGACCTAATACTGACCAAGTCTGCCACTTTGAAGGTGACCCAATTGATCATCTTGAGGAGTTTGTCCTGTGTCAAAGAGTTCTTTGTGGCTAAAGGAACATCAACTAACCGTGACAGATTAATCGTCTCTGCTTAGAAAGCAATCATCGATGCCAGTTATGAAGTCACACAGATTGCTACGTAAAACTGTTATAATGTAATTATTTATACCAATAATTAGTAGTTTTGTTGAACATGATCTCCTCTGCATTTCATCAGGCACATTCATTAATGTTTTGACATTTGACTTTCACGGCCCTGAGTCGTCACAAGCCATCACAGCCCCTTATTCAGAGATTCCAAGACACTGAAAACAAGACCTACTTGCACACTGTAATTACAAGGAGTCACTTTGTAAAACCTTTTAAGAGATGTCCTCTCATCCAAATTTTGTTTTTCTCTCCACATTTTAGGACTATTAGGTTACTATTTATGTGCTTTTGACCTGTCCACTGCATCCAGTGGTCCTGGGGAAGAAGGCTGCTACACCGGTGAAGAAGGATTCTGTGCCTTTTATGAGGCAAAAATGTGAAATATAACTAGCTCAGATAAGCCAGCACTGGCAGCTGAGCAGCCATCAGTTGTCAATGAGAAGCAGATTATTCATTTTTCCAAGGTGGTAACTCATGTGTCTAACTTAACAACCCACTAGATCCGCTACTGGTCTGGCTGGTCATTACACTCATCTCTATGTGCAAATCAGCTCCCATATACTGACATTTATGGTAAAAGCGGCGAAGTTTGGGAGCTAGCGACAACAAGATTGGCGGAAGGATGTCACTATGTTCGGTTTTCAAAATAAGGTTAACAAAGGGTATATTAAAATGCATATCTTGGAAAGAAATTAGGCTTAATTGGATTATATTCACGAGAAGTATGTAACATGTTACTCTGTCCCTAATCAATTAAAGGGAAAATACTACTAAATCAAGTATTCTTCCTGAATAAATTAATAGATTTTAGTACGATTTTTTAGTACAATTTTCACATTTGTGTCTTCAAATAGCCTAAATTCCTAAATAGGGCAGTAAAAAGACATTTCTCCATGTTTACAAACAATGACTACCCTCTGACTACACTAATACTGAAAATAAAACCCTTAACCCTAACCTCTAACCCATAACTCACACACACTCAGTAATGTTACTTTCCCATATAGTAATCCTCTCCATCTGCAGATACGCCACACCAACAACAGAGAGCGCCAGAGCTGTGTGCCGTTGAGCCCGATGAGTTGGATAATAACACAATGATTATGAAGGGAGAAATGAAAAGCGACAAGCTGACTTCACTGACTTCTGATTTGTCCACCTCAAACTCCAGCAGGGGCTCGACGGGACCACAGACACCTGCACACTTTTAGAAAATGACAGGACTGGTCGTTGGAGGTACGGAAGACAACCCTAATCATTGGGGACTCCAACCTCTCCCGCATCCCAATATTTAGATTATACGGTTTCTCTCCTACTCCTCCAAGTTCTGTATCAACCCCCCCTTTATTCATTTTGTATTATTTGAGTTCATTTTAGACAGTCTTTTAAACCTACCTGCCTTTTATAACAACCTTCACCCGCCAGTAGGCCCTTGGGAATTTTGGATCCAATACTTGCTCCCGCTGTTCCTCTTGTGTCTGCTCCTATATATGATCCTATCTTTTATTCTTTTAACTTTCTTTTCCTAGGTTTTATTGAAATGTCCTATTGGATTTTAACCATGAACAGTTGCTCCCCGTGCGCCTGTGCCCCTTGTGGCCTTCACAGCTCCGACCCAACCTAACCTCTTTACCAATTAAGAGATTTTCCCAAGTAAAAGTCTCACATTTGTACTTTGTGCCTTAGGTCCAAAACCCCTTTGTCTGCCTGCCTGCTTAGCCTAACCAACTACTTATAAACCCCTCAACCAAATCCCCTTGCAGCCTTTCAAAGGTGAAATGGCTGGTTTTGGTTATCTGCAATGGACTCTGACATTTCTCAAAAAATAGTCAGTAATGGTAATGGTAATCTAATAAGTACCAACTCCAAAAACATTTGGCTTATAAACTACTTATGGAAGAAATGGGTTATATCCCACACTCCTTATCGTCCAAAAACAAAATGTGACCAGGACTATAGGTAAAAAAAAACTAAATAAAGAAAGTATTTAAAACAGGTATCGCAGTGACTAAGTAGTTCCAAGACACATATACTGCTCTGCTGGACTTTGTCTTTTAAGGACTATTTGCATATAATTACTTCGCTCTCAAAAAAGATGTGTTAAAAATAACAAACCAGCGTTTCTAGTTAAGCACAATAAATTTTTAGCGTGTCAGTGTGTTAACATTTAAAACATGCTGTGTTACATAGTTCAACACACATGTGTTGATACTTTGTTTTCCAAAATTGATTGATTAATACAAATAAAAAAATTAAAATTAAATTAAATTATAGATGAACTGTGCCTTGCCTGGAAAGTAGACGAGCGCAGGCATTAGCAGCAGGAAGTGTTGACAAGAAACTGAGGTCAAGTCGTACAGTTTTCAACCTTCTTCCAAAAATACACAGGAAGTCAAAGAAACAGTTACTTCCTGTTAGACCCGATCTGTAAGCTACTTGTAGTTTACAGACTTGTAGTTTACAGACCTCGATCGGATGTGTATGTAAATATATATCTATGTGGAAATGTTCGTGTTTGTATTGTATGCTGTCCTTTGTTCTTTTTGGCAGCCTATGAAACACTTTACTGCTTGCTTTGATGTTTTTATATAAATAATGGTGTCTTATCAAGTTTCACCTGCCTACATATGCATACTATGAACAACTTTTTCAATTCAGTTTATTTTGTATAGCCCAATATCACAAATTACGAATTTGCCTCAGAGGGCTTTACAATCTGTACACATACGACATCCCTGTCCCAGGACCTCACATCGGATCAGGAAAAACTCCCAAATAATAGAAAAATAACCTTTCACAGGAAAAAAAGGGAAGAAACCTTCAGGAGAGCAACAGAGGAGGATCCCTCTCCCTGGATGGACAGACGCAATAGATGTCATGTGTACAGAATGAACAGCGTTACAGAGTTACATAAACACATTACATGAATATGACAATGTATGAATGGAACTCCACAATCCATGAAACAGAAGGAGGTAGAGAGGAGGGGGGGCGGGGCGCATCAGCAGGGCCAAGGCAGGAGGCCGGCCCACCAAGCAGGAGGCATCAGACACAGCCAGGTCCAATGGACCCTATGAGACGTGAAGTCACAATGACTCCGGGGAGGAAGCAAACTTGTACTTTGCATTTACAATTGTTGTTCTGTTGCTACCTTTTAACTGTAGATGTTGTGTCAAACAGTTGGGTGTGTATGTTCCTAAATTGTACTTGTCGTAATTAAACGGTTGTTGCATATCTATTTAATTGTCGGCTTAACCCTATTGTCGGGGTGTGTTCTCCAATTGAATAGGGACATGTGCATTGATTTCAGACGTCATCAACCAATTCTTGCAAACACTATAATTAACAGACACATATTTTAATGTCATAACTGACAATTAGTTGGCGCACAAAAGCCAGCAGCGCCTTTTATTTTCTGAGGAAGCTAACAAAGTTCCACATTGACCGATTCCTGATGTAATCTTTCATTGAATCAATTTGCGGGTTTGCTTTGATTCGCTAGAATACAATCCCAAAACTTCAAAGAGAAACCTTATTGGCACTCAGCAGAACTATTTATATAAGTATTTATATCATTATTATTTACACTTAATGTATTAGACAGCCATTACACCTTCTGCCATCTAACTGCTCAACTCTAAAGTGCAGGTAGTATCAGCACATCGCCAGCCATGCCTGTTCTTTTGGTTATGTGTGTGTGTGTGTGTGTGTGTGTGTGTGTGTGTGTGTGTGTGTGTGTGTGTGTGTGTGTGTGTGTGTGTGTGTGTGTGTGTGTATGATTAAATTGTGTGGTGGTTTAGTGTTTAAAATGCATCATATATTTTTCTGCAAACTGGGTTTAATGCTAGCATTAGTATGCATGCTCCCAATGACCATGCTAACATGCTAACAAGTTGAGAGACATCATTTTAGTTTAGCATGTAAGCTTGCTAACATCTTTGCTAATTAGTATTACAGCTGAAGCTGATGAAAATTAAACCGGGCCTAGACCAAATTATTTGAACAATTCAAATGATTGATGGATTATATTGGTTGAGAACCTAATGTTGGAGCTAGATAATACAAATAAATGGATCACCTACCGTACGTTATTGCAATTCAACTTAATGGGGACATGAATATGCATCTAGTAGATATTGGGTACTGTGTTGCAGTCAGGATCAATGGGGTAGATCAACCGGCAGACCGACTTACTGACCAACATCGCCATTTGTTGTGCCAAGCGGCTGGCATGGGTAAAAATACAAATGCAGGATAAGAATCTTACTTTTAAAATGGAATGTGGCAAATGGCTCTTCTACAGTTGCTTAGTGACTCACTTGTCCCACTTGTCTATAAGATGAGTCACTAAAGTGGAAAGCTGATTAAGCAGTTGTCCACCTGCAGGGACACGAGCCAGTGGCAGAGAGCCGTCACACAGTATGTTTCAGTCAGGACCAATCAGAATGCGGTACTGGTCCATTTACAGCAGCTACCGCATTTCAATCCAGCCAATGATGACTGTAAATACACAGTTCGGTGCCATTAGTCAACAGTGTGGTATGTAAACAAATTAGATTATTGTGCTATTTGCTTGGTTAATTATAACATTGTATAATTATAAACCTTGGCATTGAAGCTACCTTAAGTGTGAGTGTGTTCTTCTTGGTGAATGTGTAACCTGTGTGTCATTAGACCTTCCTTATACGGCAATGGTCCTGTTCTGTACGACTTGGACAATTACGAACAATTAATTTGACATACCTTACGTCATAGCATGACTAGTTTATTACCAAATGCCCAGGAACTACAGGTCAAAATCAGCCTTTTGACATGCTCATGCCAGAGAAACAACTCGGCCATTCTGCATAATTGATCCATTTCAGTCAGTTGGAAACGTTTTTTTTCCTTTATTTGATGTGTGTGTTGTAAAAAAAAGAATGGGCCTAATAATGGATCCACAACTGTAGTTACTAAAGTTGATGGGTGGTTGTATTTTGTTAAAGTCTATGCTACTTTTGCCAAAAATGTATAATGTTGTTACTTCTGCAGCAATTATAAACATCCAGAGAGTCACAGTGATCGGCTTAGAGAAACAGACAGGCCCCCTTATTGCCTCGGTCCGCAATGCTGCTCAAAGTGGGCTCCTGGCTCTTAGTACTAATATTTGTAGAAATTGTAAATATATTTGTTTACTGTATTTACAACAGATTTACAGTGCCAGTGTAGTACAGAGTAGTAGAAGACATTCAGTTACGTCGATATTCATAGATCTTGGTTATAATGGTGATATTACCCTATTAAATCAGATTATAAGGAAAGGATGGAATATCTTTGTTGCATCTCCATTCACTCAGGAACAGGTTGACCTTCAAATCAATCACATTCCTTAAGCTTTCTTTTTTCTCACCTTTCAAAAGAGACCAGAAATATGCATATAATCCTTATGGTCTAGGAGCTATATCTGATTATATTTGTCCATGATATATTTCTTTTGAGAAAAATACTGCTTGGGGTAAAAAGGTTAAGGGAGAGTTAAGTGTCAACTAACATGTAGTTTAAACTAAAATACATTTGCATAACTGATCAAGTTGTGCATATTTTCCCTACATTAGGTTCTGTGCTTGGACCAATGTTATTTACACACACATATATATATATATATATATATATATATATATATATATATATATATTTATATGCTTCCTTTGGGCAACATTATCAGGAAACACTCCATAAACTTTCATTGTTATGCTTCTCCTATGAATCGCTCCTCCTATGAATCGCCACCTTAACGTGGTGGAGGAGTTTGAGTGGCTCAGTGATCCTGGGAGCTATGTTGTCTGGGGCGTCAGCCCCTGGTAGGGTCTCCCAAGGCAAACAGGTCTCGGGGGAGAGCCCAGACTAAGAGCGGTTCAATAAACCCTGATGAATAGCAGCCCACGGATTGAAGCCACCTTGCCCGGACAAGGGAAACCGGGGCACCCTCCCGGAGCCAGACCCAGGAAGCGGCGAGCGTCTGGTGGCCGGGCTTTCGCCCATGGGGCCCGGTCAGGGTCAGCCCGAAAAAACAGCATGGAGCAGCAGTCACCCTGTGGACCCACCACCCGCAGGGAGAATTATCGGGGTCGGGTGCTATGTAGACCGGGCGGCGGGCCAGGCGGGAGATCTGGGCGGGCCGATCGCCGGCAGCATAGACTAGCTCTAGGGACGTGGAACACTAGCGGGGAAAGAGCCGGAGCTGGTGCAGGAGGTGGAGCGGTACCAGCTAGATATAGTTGGGCTCACCTCCACGCACAGCATGGGCTCTGGAACCAAGCTCCTGGAGAAGGGTTGGACTTTGTCCTTTTCTGGAGTTGCCCAGGGTGAGAGGCGCCGGGCGGGAGTGGGGATACTCACGAGCCCCCGGCTGACCGCCGCTGTGTTGGAGTTTTCCCCGGGGAACGAGAGGGTCGCCTCCCTGCGCCTACGGGTTGCGGGGAGTAAGGCTCTGACTGTTGTTTGTGCTTATGCACCGAACAGCATTTCGGAGTATCCGGCCTTCTTGGAGTCGGTGGGAGGGGTCCTGGAAAGGGCGCCGCCTGCCGACTCCATAGTTCTCCTGGGAGACTTCAACGCTCACGTGGGCAATGACAGAGAAACCTGGCGGGGCGTGATTGGGAGGAACGGCTTGCCCGATCTGAACCCGAATGGTGTTTTGTTGTTGGACTTCTGTGCTAGCCACAGTTTGTCCATAACGAACACCATGTTCGAACATAAGGTGGCTCATAAGTGTACCTGGTACCAGAACACCTTAGGCCGGAGATCAATGATCGACTTTGTAATCGTATCATCTGATCTGCGGCCGTATGTCTTGGACACTCGGGTGAAGAGAGGAGCAGAGCTGTCAACTGATCACCACCTGGTGGTGAGTTGGATCAGATGGCGGGGGACTCGGCTAGAAAGACCTGGCAAGCCCAAACGTGTAGTGAGGGTGAACTGGGAACGTCTGGCAGAGGATCCTGTCCGGGAGGTCTTCAACTCCCACCTCCGGAAGAACTTCTCACAAATCCCGAGGGAGGCTGGGGACATGGAATCCGAGTGGACCTTGTTCAAAGCCTCTATTGTGGACGTGGCTGCTCGGGGCTGTGGCCGGAAGGTCATCGGTGCCTGTCGTGGCGGCAACCCGAGAACCCGGTGGTGGACACCGGGGGTGAGGGAAGCCGTCAAACTGAAGAAGGAGGCCTTTCGGGCCTGGCTGGCCCAGGGGTCTCCTGAAGCAGCTGACGGGTACCGGCGGGCCAGAAGGGCTGCAGCGACGATGGTCGCGGAGGCTAAAACTCGGGCATGGGAGGAGTTCGGGGAGGCCATGGAGAAGGACTTTCGGTTTGCCTCAAGGAAGTTCTGGCAAACCATCGGACGGCTCAGGGAGGGAAAGCAGGGTCTACCCCAGGCTGTTCTCAGCAGGGGGGGGAACTGCTGACCCGGACTGGGGACATCGTCGGGCGGTGGAAAGAGCACTTTGAGGAACTTCTAAACCCGGCCAACATGTCCCCCGGAAAGGGGGCAGCGCCGGAAGACTTTGGGGTGGATTCACCCATATCCCTGGCAGAGGTCGCTAAGGTAGTCAAAAAGCTTCTTGGTGGCAAGGCGCCAGGGGGGATGAGATCCGCCCTGAGATGCTGAAAGCGCTGGACATTGTTGGGCTGTCTTGGTTGACACGCCTTTTCAGTGTCGCATGGGGGTCGGGAACAGTGCCCATGGACTGGCAGACCGGGGTGGTGGTTCCCATCTTCAAGAAGGGGGACCGGAGAGTGTGCTCGAATTATCATGGTATCACACTGCTCAGCCTCCCGGGAAAAGCTTATGCCAGGGTGCTGGAGAGGAGGCTCCGACCGCTTGTCGAACCTCAGATTCAAGACGAACAGTGCGGATTCCGTCCCGGTCGTGGAACAGTGGACCAGCTCTTTACCCTCGCAAGATTACTGGAGGGGTCCTGGGAGTTTGCCCAACCAGTTTACATGTGCTTTGTAGACCTGGAGAAGGCTTTCGACCGGGTCCCTCGGGGGGTTTTGTGGGGGGTGCTGCGGGAGTATGGGGTGCCGGACCCGTTGGCACGGGCCATCCGGTCTCTGTACGCCTGCAGTAGGAGCTGTGTTCGTCTCCTCGGTAGTAAGTCAGACACGTTCCCGGTGGGTGTTGGCCTCCGCCAGGGCTGCCCTTTATCACCGGTCCTGTTCGTGACCTTCATGGACAGGTTATCTAGGCGCAGCCAGGGGGCGGAGAGGATCCGATTCGGGAGTCTCGGGATCGCCTCTCTGCTGTTTGCGGATGATGTGGTCCTGTTTGCCTCCTCGGACCGTGACCTCCAGCATTCACTGGGGCGTTTTGCAGCCGAGTGCGAAGCGGCAGGGATGAGAGCACCTCCAAATCTGAGGCCATGGTGCTCTGCCGGAAACCGGCGGATTGCTCCCTCCAGGTGGGGGCAAACTGCCTACCCCAAGCGAAGGAGTTCAAGTATCTCGGGGTCTTGTTCACGAGTGAGGGTAAGGTGGAGCGGGAGATCGATAGGCGGATCGGTGCGGCTGCAGCAGTAAAACAGGCGCTGTACCGGTCTGTCTTAGTGAAGAGGGAGCTGAGCCGGAAGGCAAAGCTCTCCATTTACTGGTCGGTCTACGTTCCAACCCTCACCTATGGTCACGAACTCTGGATCGTGACCGAAAGAACGAGATCTCGGATACAAGCGGCCGAAATGAGCTTCCTCCGTAGGGTGGCCGGGCTCAGCCTTAGAGATAGGGTAAGGAGCTCGGACATCAGGGGGGAGCTTGGAGTCGAGTCGCTGCTCCTTCGTGTCGAAAGGAGTCAGCTGAGGTGGTTCGGGCATCTAGTCAGGATGCCTCCTGGACGCCTCCCATTAGAGGTTTTCCGTCCAACTGGTAGGAGGCCCCGGGGAAGACCGAGGACACGCTGGAGGGATTATATCTCCCGGCTGGCCTTGGAACGCCTCGGGATCCCCCAGAATGAGCTGGAAAGTGCTGCGGGTGAGAGGGAGGCCTGGGTCGGCCTGCTGAACCTGCTGCCACCGCGACCCGACCCCGGATAAGCGGGTGATAATGGATGGATGGATGGATGTTATGCAGATGATACTCAATTATATCTATCGATCAAACCAGAGGAGACCAACCAGCTCGCTAAACTTCAAGCATGTCTTAAAGACATTAAAAAAATGGATGACCTGCAGCTTCCTGAAACTCAGACAAAACTGTTATTGAAAATGAGGGCGACATCTGATTGGCTACAGCTAGGTCTATGTTGAAAAAACGCATTTGCGGATCTAGCCACGGCAGGGGAGTCTCATAAATCTGTACACACATGTGAAGAATCCACAAACAAATGCAGTGCAATTGACAAATAAATAAACACAGACACGTCGTTCTGCGTGCATTTGTGAGTCTAATTTATTTGTAAATCCTTCTGTGTGCATTTGTAAATCAAACATATTTGTAAATTGTTCTGTGCGCATTTGTAAATCTTTGTGTTTGCATTTGTAAATCTCTCTGTGTGCATTTGTAAATCGAACATATTTGCAAATTGTTCTGTGCGCATTTGTAAATCTTGTGTTTGCATTTGTAAGTCTCTCTGTGTGCATTTGCAATTATTGAGACTGATCTGACCCCATACATGAGTGAGAAGGAATCAGTTGAAGGGAGGGCTGACAGAACAGACGAGGAGGGTGAGAGGGTGCGGATGTTGCGACGGACAGGTGCAGAGTCCGTTGTGGGAGGGTTGTCAGTTCCAAAGAGTGGGAGAGAGTAAGAGATGAAGAAGTGGTCAGAGACATGAAGTGGAGTTACAGTGAGGTTAGATGTAGAGCAGTTTCTGGTGAAAATATAGTCAAGGTGGTTGCCAGCTTTGTGCTTTGTGAGTAGGAGTGGAGGGGCTGAGCGAGAGAGCAAAGAAAGACAGTAAGAGTAAAAAGCAAGAAATCGCAGCTCAAAATGTTCAAATTAGAAAGACAGTACAGACTAGCATTCTAGTATAACTTAATACAGCAGATACAGTAGTAATATAGCAGAGAAACCTCTTTAAAGAATATACTCAGCAAGATACAGGAAGTCCCAGAAGTCAGTGGACTCACAGCTCAGATGCATCTTCTCTTCTCTCTTTACTTATGGATGAATTTACATCTCTCCATTGCACCTTACTAACTCTGCTTCCTCCCCGGAGTCTTTGTCTGATGCCTCCTGCCTGGTGAGCCGGCCTCCTGCCTCGGCCCGGCTGATGCGGCATGGCCATGGACCCTGCTGATGCGCCCCGCCCCCCCTCCTCTCTACCTCTGTTTCATGGATTGTGGAGGTCCATTCATACATTGTCATATTCATGTAATGTGTTTATGTAACTCTGTAATGCTGTTCATTCTGTACACATGACATCTATTGCTCTCCTGAAGGTTTCTTCCCTTTTTTCCCTGTGAAAGGTTATTTTTGGGGAGTTTTTCCTGATCCGATGTGAGGTCCTGGGACAGGGATGTCGTATGTGTACAGATTGTAAAGCCCTCTGAGGCAAATTTGTAATTTGTGATATTGGGCTATACAAAATAAACTGAATTCAATTGAAAATAAAAGGATTAAAAGTTCCTTTTTGTCACTACTAAAACAATCAAGTCACAACCGAAACTCCACCACATTTTGATAGTGACAATGTTAGATCAATTTGAGCCTATGTTAAAGATGCTATTTGGCACATGTTTAGCTGGCTCATTTCTGAACAGTTGTACAAACAACATTTTCTGCTGTTGTAGTGGATTTTATATATACCTGCACATGAAGATAAGAAAGTTTATGTTTTAAATTAATACATAAAGAAAGTTATGATAATTAATTTGGGCCACGGGACCCGAAGTTCTGAACACATATCTTACAAATTTAACCGAAAAAAATGCATTCCAGCTTAATTGCAGAAGATAAGAATTTGGTCGTAATGAAAAGTTACACACAGATTTTCAAACTTTTGAACACATATTTCAAAATGTTGGGAGAAGGATGCAGACATACTTTCTGATCTAATGTTGGGGTGTGTCGCTAAAATCATTCTCTAAAACACAGTCTTAGCTAGTTGGGCGGTCTTTCTGTGTGGAGTTTGCACATTCTCCCCGTGGCAGCGTGGGTTCCTCCAACAGTCCAAAGACATGCAGCTCAGGTTAATTGGAGACTCTAAATTGCCCGTAGGTGCGAATGTGAGCGTGAATGGTTGTCTGTCTCTATATGTGTACCTCAAATATTAATTAGCAATGCTTCTTAAATTAGATGGTTGGTTGTGTGACAGCAGTTTTAATCTCAGTAGAATGGCCCAGATATGTTGTCATTGATCATTTTCTTTTTTTAAATTATATATTTCAAAGTTTCAATGTAGCTAACGTAAATAAAGCTTTGCGAGATTAGAATAACTATTTCTGCTCTGTTTGCTAATTTCCAGAAACACCCTCAACAGACAGAAATGTAAACATGGTGTAAAGGGCCTGGCATGAGGTTAATTAGATTTAAAATTAAACCCCACCTAGTTAATTGCCATAAACTCCCTGCTTTTTATCTTAAAACAGTGCAGCTAGACATCATCTGTTACAGTAGAGAGACGGTACATGCTTCATCACAGTCATATTTGTAAGTATCTCTTTGATTTTGACTTTAACAAACCACATTTTCACAAAATAATGTTGTGTTGCTATGTAATATTTCTATACTTGCTCCATCTCTCCAACTAGCTAAACTAATCAACTTTTAGGGAGAAAGTCGAACCACAGCCGGTGCTTTGGTTCAACTATGTGATAGTGCAGTTCTGTTTTCCAGCAACGTGTGGAATGTGCTCCATCTCTCCAACTAGCTAAACTAATCAACTTTTAGGGAGACAGTCGAACCACAGCCGGTGCTTTGGTTCGACTATGTGATAGTGCAGTTCTGTTTTCCAGCAACACTTCTTTCAAATCGACATTGCTAAAGCAGATATTAAATTTGCTGAGTAATAACTATCTTTCTACCCAACATTTTTTCCACGAGACATATCATCCTGCCCCAAACTTGCGGTATGAGAAAGGATCACAACTTGAGTGCTTATCTGGATTAATACCCTCTGAGAATATGTCTTAAATGTTTTGGTTGGGTGCTGACAACATCAATGGCTGTTGGCTATAACTTAAATGCAAAAACGCAGCTGTGTGCGGCATCCAAATAATCAAAGAAACTTAATGCTGAGGTAATGCTGAGGGGTGACAGTGGGTCCGTCTTTCAATCAGGTGGTTGGCGGTTTAATCCCCGCCCTAGTCGATGTGTCCTTGAGCAAGACACTTAACCCTGAATTGATTCCTGCAGCTGTGTCTACAGTGTATGAATGAAACATGATTGTAAGTCGCTTTGTATGAAAGCGTCAGCTAAATTAAAGGTAATGTAACAATATTCACAGTCTCAAAACTTTTTAGTAAATATATAAAGAAGACATGTCCTAGTTGACTCCTGAATCCAGTGCAGCAATATTGAGCGTATGAAGCTCAATGGTATGTTGTGTGGTGCTGCTGAAGTTTTGTGTTATTTGTTCTGTTATTCTGGTCACATTCATAGATATCTTTTAAATATTTGAATATTTACAAGAAACTGACAGCTGACAATGTGAGATGATACTGTGATGAAAAAAAGTGAAACCCTTGTTTGCCACCGTCCTTTGGTTGCTCATCCACTAAATATTTAGCTCAATCTATTTAAAGGAAGAGCTTTTTTAAGTGCCCTGAACTAATCTCTGGTAAACATTTAAAATGATGATCTCTCAGTACTACCCCTTTTAGGTGGAAACAACCTCCCTAATAGACAGAAATGTGAACATGGTAACAAAGGGCCTGCATGAGGTGACTTTGTTTTGTGCTTCACATTCCATCAGTGTACAATTGCTTAGCACATTAGAACATTGCAGTAATTATCACCACCCTACTTAACTCCCGCACCCTGTCAGGTGACTACCTGAAACAGGTGGAGCAAGACATCCGTGAGTTTTCAGTCACAGTAGAGAGAGAGTATCCATTCACCATTATATTTGAAAACTACACGTTAACTGTGCCTGAACAATTTGAATTTCACCATCATGACTACTGGACACCTGTTTTTAAACTCTGATGTGTGTCTCTGATTTACCCTGATGTAAGTTTAAGTTAGATTCTAATGTTGGATAAACATCTCTAAACAACATATCATCACATCATCATGACAGACAATAATGAGACTGATTAACTTAGGGCTAAAGTTGCAATGTGAAATATGCTACAGTTTAATGTATAACAAAGTCAATAAGGCAGCGTGAATAGAAAATGAAGTCGGTTACCGTCTGTCAAATTTAAATCAACTGGGAATTACTGGGCCTCTCTGCATATTAAACATTTGTGTCTATTTCTTCTGCTTATCTACAGAGTGACAACATGTGTCAGCTCAGTCTAATTACAGGTAAGGCGCGTTTGTCAAGTGTTTCCATAAAGGGTTACTACCTCCAAACAACAAAATCATATTTTCTCACTTACCTCCAGTGGTATCTAGATATGCAGACACGAGTTGTTTTCTTTACCGATGTTTCTGTCGCTCAGACTACAGTGAGAATAAATGGAATTTGGTTTGTGATGCCACAGTGTACCTTTTATTCTGGATAATCCACTCAACACCGTGTTGATTATCCAGAATACCAATTGCTGTTGAATTATTTTTAATTTGAAACAAAATTCCTTTCACCTCCAATGTGTTGGGGTGGCTGAAGAAATCATATTGGAAATCTCTCATTAACCAGGACAAATAAAACCAAACCTAACTGTAAAGCTCGAGACTAGTAGAAGTGAGTGAGAATACCTGTTGTGGATCTTTTTATTTTATTTTGTAATTTGGGAGAACTGACCTATTTTTAACCCCATACTAACCAGTCTGTTACTTTGAAGGTCTCTGTTTGATCTTCGCCAGCTTTGGTAAGTAACATGCATAAATCATAATCAACAGTCTTATTAGTAGATGAGTGATGACTAATTCAAACCATCATCATTTTCTTCCATGTTTCAGCCTCCTCCTCCAGGCTGGTGTGTTACTACAACAGCGAGGCTGACAAAAGAGGAGGAGATGGGAAGTTCACCATTTCAAATATCGATCCAAACAAGTGTACACATCTGATATATGCCTTTTCTGACATTAACAACTTAAATGAGCTGGTGCCCAGCAATGCATCTGACTTACAACGATATGCGTTATTCAATGAACTCAAAGACAGGTCAGTGCTTTAGTGGATACATTTTGTGGAAATTATGTTGATTTTGTGCTGCGTCAAACAATCCTTATGAAACCTTTATGCTCCCACAGAAATCCAGAGCTCAAAACCCTGTTGGCGGTTGGAGGCATGACCTTCAACACACAGAAGTAAGTTATATAACATAAATGTGTGTCCATACAAAGACAAATGTAAGCAGCACTTTAGCATGCAGGTATGTTGCTGGTATGAGGAAAAGAGAGATGCTGGTATTTGATTAATAAATAACTTTCAGGATTCAATCAGGTTCAACATGCAGAAATATTTATACCTGATATCTTCATTAAATTATGATAAAACCAAAAGCAGGTGGCTGGAAAAGAATCACACATAGATTGACATAAAAGTGGTCAATGTGAATGGTATCTGCAAACACTAAATAGATTTGGTGTTTTATATTAGAGCAAAAAAGTAAAACAAATCAGAACAAACTTGCAAAAAAACGTAAAACATTATTTATAACCATGCAAAGTCCCCAAAAGAAACGAAAAGGTAAAATAACTCAATTGCAATATCTTTCCAGGGATCACGACTCACTTACTCAAGATAACTCCCAGACCTAATTCTGAGCAGTGCATGTAATGTACACATTTTTTTTAATCTGCATCGTTAAATTGCCCGACAGGTATGAATCAATTGTAATTTTGGGGTATACTGTCCCTCAGAGGCTAACAGGAAAAACGTTTCATTTTTGAGTTTTCACTTTATTCTTACTTTTTTACTAATACTTACTTACTATACTAATAATGAGGGTAGAAACTGCACATTATAGTTATGTGGATCATAGTGTGGTTCATTTTCATCACTATTCATAATAAATGAAAAGTGTGTTAACCAGATTGTGGCCATGGCTGTATATTTGTCTTGGCACATATTACTTTGTACTTTATGTTTCTCTTTGTTATTTAAACAGAACCCATAAATCCAATATGTGGTGCGTTTTCTTGAGAGCACTGTTTTGTTCAACTGTTTACCAGATTCAGTACAATGGCCGCAGATCAACGGAATAGAGTCACGTTCAGCCAGTCTGTGATCCAACTACTGAGAGAAAATGGGTTTGATGGGCTGAACCTTGACTGGAGGTACCCTGGAGGAGCTGGAAGCCAACCTCAGGACAAGCAGAGATTCACACTGCTGTGCCAGGTCAGATCCTGAATTGATCTTCTGGGAGAGACGCTGTCAGAAATATACCATACTAAATAAACCTATATGAAAATATAACCTGATGTTTAAGATGTTTCTGTGTTGTATAGGATCTCAAAGACTTCTTTGTGGTTGATGGAATACTTAATAACCGTGACAGATTAATCATCACTGCTAGTGTCTCTGCTGAGAAAGCGATCATCGATGCCAGTTATGAAGTCACAGAGATTGCAGAGTAAAACCATTTTATTGGAATTCTTCATACCAATTATGATCTGTTGTCGTGTTTTGTTGAACGTCATCTCCTCTGCATTTCATCAGGCATCTGGATTTCATTAATGTGTTGACGTTTGACTTTCACGGCCCCTGGGAAAGTGTCACAGGACATCACAGCCCCTTATTTCAGAGAGACCAGGACACTGGAAACGAAACCTACTTGAACACTGTAAGTACAGGGATTCATGTTTCAGCTACTTAAACACCTTCCTACTTAGAGAGGTCCTTTCATCTTAATTGTTTAGTTTTCTCATCATTGTAGGACTTTGCCATGCGTTACTGGCAGACCGAGGGAGGACCCTCACAAAAGCTAAACATGGGGTTAGCGGTATATGGCCGTGCTTTTGAGCTGTCCAGTGCATCCAGTGCTCCTGGTGCACCAGCCAGTGGTCCTGGGGAAGAAGGCTGCTACACCGGTGAAGAAGGATTCTGGGCCTCTTATGAGGCAAGCTGTGAATATTATTAGTTAATATAAAAAGCCTTATTATAAGCTAACCGATTTTACTTGTTGTGACACATTTCTGTTTGAATGAAGTCATTGGATCTAAATATTATATTCGTAACATTCTTTTCAGACTTGCCTTTATATTGAAGGGGTTGCTACCCAGCTGATTGATGATCAGAAAGTTCCATATGCCGTCACAGAAAATCAGTGGGTTGGATTTGACAACATAGACAGCCTTGATACTAAGGTACTTTTCTGTTCAGTTCAAACTGTTTGTTCAATAATTTTGCAAATGGCTGGTTGTACGCAATCTGGTGTAATAAATATGTTGTCAACGTGACGTCAGCTGTTGAAATGTGTCGGCCCTCATCCTCTCAGGTCAATTACCTAAAAGATAATAACTTTGGAGGAGCCTTCGTCTGGTCTCTGGACCTGGATGACACCACAGGACAGTTCTGTAAAATGGGCCAATGCCCTTTCATCAGCCACCTGCATACCCTCCTGGTTCCAGGTAACCGAAATGCATTTACATCGTATCCTGTCATAGAAGGACTCGTCATTAAGCTCTTTCAGCCACTTACTTTAAGCTATTTTATTTGCCAGATAGACAAACTTACTTGTCCAAAATAGAAAATGTAGGGTTATAAAAAAATAAATAAAGATTGAATCAATTGGACAAAAATAATTCTTCATGTTATGCTTTAACTTTGTTAACGTCATCCATGGTGGTTAATTGCGAAATTAAAAGTTTTAATCATGTGTTATAAACTGCTTAGAGCTAGTGTTATGAAGTTAAAGAGTCTAAATGATATCTCTAGTATGTATTTTATATGGCTATAGAAACTTCCAATAATGATAATGATAATTTTGCAATTTACCTTTACATTACATTACATGTCATTTAGCTGATGCTTTTATCCAAATCGACTTGGAATTATGTTACATTCATACACTGTAGACACAGCTACAGGGAACAATTCAAGGTTAAGTGTCTTGCTCATGGACACATCGACTAGGCTGGGGATTGAACAGCCAACTGTCTGATTGAAAGACGGACGAGCTAACCACTGACCCACAGTCGCCCCAATACCCAATACTAATTGTTACTGTTTCGAGCTTGAACGCACAATAATGTAACTGAATGAAACCTTCGTGCATTTGTTGTTCACTCCTTAAATAGCAGAACTGTGGAGACCCGAGCTGTCGGCAGAAAAGCTGTTCACAGTGATTAACCTGAGCACCAGCATTGGAATGAATTACAATATAATAGGCCTATGTGTCTGAATAAGTTAGTTCCAAATGTTGCTATGCTTTCAGCTCCGTTATTTAGCCAGACTGTGCCACCCACCAGCTGCTCAAAGCTGGCGGGAGGAGAGCTCTGTAAACCTTAAATAAGCATTTTCATGGCAAATAGAAAGTATTAATGGCAGATTTTTACTGTATATCGGTATATATAGATTACATTTCTTTTACATGCCCGATTGGAAGAGCGTGATGCATTCTAATGGCCTAAACAGAGTTTCCTTGCCAAGGGCAAGAGGGCCACTCTTAATTCTAAGGCCTCCGGAGAGTTTTTTTGTGTGTATTTGATTGCATGCCATCAGCATTGAGTATTTACATATACTACATTTTATTATGAAGAAAGCAAATGTGTTTTCTTTCTATTAAGAGATCTCTGCAGCCATACCCAGGTATATTACAATATTATGTGATGATCAAACAGTTTAAAAAGCATTTAACACAGTATCTGACTCTCTTCTTTTAGATTTTCCTAGCTTCACCACAACAACTCCGCCTACAACGACCACAACAACTCCCACGACCACAATAACTCCCCCTACCACAACCACAATAACTCCCCCTACCACGACCACAATAACTCCCCCTACCACGACCACAACAACTGCCCCTACAACAACCACAACTCCCCCTACCACCGCATCACCCACTACCATATCAACAACTACCCAGTCTGGAGGATCTGGAAACCCGTGTGTAGGAATAATCGGTGGGCACTTTGCTAATCCCGCTAACTCCTCAGAGTTCTACCAATGTTCTCCTGCAGGTTCTTTCCTCTTTTCATGCGCAACTGGTTTGATCTTTAGTGATGTTACCAGAGCCTGTAGCTTTCCCTAGTAGTAAGTGGTAATATCTTTCCTCAATAACAAATGGGGGGGGGGGTAGTATTGTCTAATGCTGTTACATACACAATTTCTTCTGATGCTTAACTGTTGAGATAAATATAAAAGAAATGCTTGAAGATTCATCAATACAACTTGTAGTGTATCTAAATCATTGTGGTGTGCATGTTCTTGTTTTTACACTCACTTAATTATATGGCTTGTACATATACTTATGTGGTGGTTGCATATCTATTTTATTAAATCTATATTTAACACTATTATATGTTTGTTTTTTTCTTGTTAATGTAATGTAGCTATTGGGAGCTTCGTCCTGCATAATGACAGATGTTGCATACATTTACATACTGTGCATGTAAATAAATACAAATAGATGTTATTAAATGTACAAGTTAATAATGTTGAATTTATAAAATACTAGACGTTTCATAGACAGTTTTTTCCATGTGAAATAACTTATCTGACTCACGTAGATCTTCGACTGTTGGGTCTCTCTCCTTATCGGAATACACATAATTGATTGGTCGAATAGCGTCACGTGAGATAATTTACAATGCATGTAACGGTCGGTGAGTTTCCTGGACCGCCAAACAAGTGCCCTAAAGGCAAGAAAAGCTGCGCTTGTTAAAATTGAAGCGCTCCATTAAAATGTGATAATTCTCAATCATTCATAGGTTATAGATCCATGTCCGGAGACATTGTCGTCTGGGTCCGTACTCGGACCGCTTATTAGTGACCCCTGCCATAAACTAATGTGTGAGGTAATAAATCAAGTGAGAATTAAGGAAATGTTCTCATAGACTTCTATATACCAGATAAGTCGCCCCTTGCAAGCTCTCACAAAGAATGCAAATTCAACTTGCCTTTACAAATCTTTAATTCATGTTAAATGTAAAATCATAATTTCAACTATATTATTAGCAGTCCAAACAAAAATTAGACCATCAGATTGAAATGGTTTTAAATCATTAAACACTATCGCAAAATTGTTATTAAAAGTGCAAAAAAGCTCCATAAAGTTATCTCATTCATCATTTTATCAAAACAAGGTAATCTTGATTGTCTCATCACCAGTTCTTTCAACTTGTCAACAACGATCCGATTAACAGTAACTTTGCACTGTTTCCATGAAGAGGTCCACAATTCACCGAGCCTAGTAGCATATGGTGCCTCTCTTCGACTGTCGATCACTTCCCATGGTTCCATTAAATTTGAGGCATTTGTGCCAATCAACAAATCAGCATCAGGGTTAATAAGTGGAATATCTACACCTTTCAGGTAAGTCCACTTTGACCACTCTTCTTCAGTAATGATATTGTTTGTTGACACTGGCATTTTCTTCAGAGTGAACATAATAGGAAGCTAAAAAAAACTTGTTGGCAAATTCAGAGATTTCCAAGCCTACAACCACAACAACTCCCCCTACCACAACGTTGCCGACAACCACAACTCCCCCTGCCACGACAACAACTCCCACGACCACAACAACTCCCACAAACATGACAACTCCCCCTACCACGACAACAACTCCCACAAACACAACAACTCCCCCTACCACGACAACAACTCCCACAACCACAACTCCCCCTACCACAACGTTGCCGACAACCACAACTCCCCCTACCACGACAACAACTCCCACAAACATGACAACTCCCCCTACCACGACAACAACTCCACCTACCACGACAACAACTCCCACAAACACAACTCCCCCTACCACGACAACAACTCCCACAAATACAACAACTCCCCCTACCACGACAACAACTCCCCCTACCACAACGTTGCCGACAACCACAACTCCCCCTACCATGACAACTCCCCCTACCACGACAACAACTCCACCTACCACGACAACAACTCCCACAAACACAACTCCCCCTACCACGACAACAACTCCCACAACCACTCCCCCTACCACAACGTTGCCGACAACCAGAACTCCCCCTACCACGACAACAACTCCCACGACCACAACTCCACCTACCATTGTCAGGATCTGTAGTGTTGTCGTGTTTCCTGTTTTATTTTGAAGTCCTTGTCTCTTGTGTCCTGTTTCTCTGCACTTCCTGTCCCTGTGATTGTCTGCCCTGTCCCTGATTGTTTCCTCCTGTGTCCAATCACCTGCACCAGCCCTCTGTATTTAAGTCAGCATTGAGTATTTACATATACTACATTTTATTATGAAGAAAGCAAATGTGTTTTCTTTCTATTAAGAGATCTCTGCAGCCATACCCAGGTATATTACAATATTATGTGATGATCAAACAGTTTAAAAAGCATTTAACACAGTATCTGACTCTCTTCTTTTAGATTTTCCTAGCTTCACCACAACAACTCCGCCTACAACGACCACAACAACTCCCACGACCACAATAACTCCCCCTACCACAACCACAATAACTCCCCCTACCACGACCACAATAACTCCCCCTACCACAACCACAACAACTGCCCCTACAATAACCACAACTCCCCCTACCACCGCATCACCCACTACCATATCAACAACTACCCAGTCTGGAGGATCTGGAAACCCGTGTGTAGGAATAATCGGTGGGCACTTTGCTAATCCCGCTAACTCCTCAGAGTTCTACCAATGTTCTCCTGCAGGTTCTTTCCTCTTTTCATGCGCAACTGGTTTGATCTTTAGTGATGTTACCAGAGCCTGTAGCTTTCCCTAGTAGTAAGTGGTAATATCTTTCCTCAATAACAAATGGGGGGGGGGGGGTGTTATTGTCAAATGCTGTTGCATACACAATTTCTTCTGATGCTTAACTGTTGAGATAAATATAAAAGAAATGCTTGAAGATTCATCAATACAACTTATAGTGTATCTAAATCATTGTGGTGTGCATGTTCTTGTTTTTACACTCACTTAATTATATGGCTTATACAAATACTCTGTATTTAAGTCCTGTTCATGTCATTCCCCTTGGTCGGTTCGGCTTGTCTAGATCGTGGAAGATCTTGTGTGTGAGACTGTTTTGTATCCTGTTCTTGAATCCTGTTTTTGTATCCTGTTGAGCATTAAAGTTGCTTTTCCCACGTTGACGGCGTTTGGGTCCAGTGTTTTGAGCTGCACACATAACAGAACGAACCGACCAGAGATGGACCCAGCCTACAACCCCTTCGAAGGGACCCGCTTGGCCTATGGGGGCCCTCATAGCCTCCAGAAGGGGAACTACAACCCCCATAGGGTCTCGGCACCAAACCCATTCGAAGGGACCCGCTTGGCCTATGGGGGCCCTCGTAGCCTACAGAAGGGGAACTACAACCCCCATAGGGTCTCGGCACCAGACCCCTTCAACGGGACCTGTTGGGCTTGTAGCCCCGGTGGCAAAGGTCACGCAGGCCCAGCCCCGGAGTGGGGGGCGCAAACCTCCGGACTGCGTTGTTGGAGGGTTCCGGCTGCCGCCTCTGTGCCGCAGACTACTCCGGTTCCCGCAGTCACCTCCGTGCTGCAGCCCTCGCCTGTTCCTGTTGCCGCCTCTGTGTTCCGGCCAACCCCAACTTCCTGTGACCTGTCGGACTTCCGGCCGGTCCTTGCTTCCTTTGCCTTGTCCCAGGACGCTCTCCGGGACATGATGGAGTCCCTCCAAGCGTTAAACATGGTCCTGCTTCGGCCGCAGTCAACGCCGGTTCCTGCCGACGCTGCGCCACAGTCAACGCCGGTTCCTGCCGACGCTGCGCCGCTGTCCACGCCGGTTCCTGCCGATGCTGTCCCGTCGGTGCCCCGGCCGATCCCAGCTCCCCGTGTCCCGTCGGCGCCCCGGCCGACCCCAGCTCCCCGTGTCCCGTCGGCGCCCCGGCCGACCCCAGCTCCCCGTGTCCCGTCGGCGCCCCGGCCGACTCCAGCTCCTCGTGTCCCGTCGGCGCCCAGGCCGATCCCAGCTCCTCGTGTCCCGTCGGCGCCCCGGCCGACCCCGGCTCCTTGTGTCCCGTCGGCGCCCCGGCCGACCCCGGCGCCTCGTGTCCCGTCGGCGCCCCGACCGACCCCGGCTCCTCGTGTCCCGTCGGCGCCCCGGCCGACCCCGGCTCCCCGTGTCCCGTCGGCGCCCCGGCCGACCCCGGCTCCTTGTGTCCCGTCGCCGCCCCGGCAGACCCCGGCTCCCCGTGTCCCGTCGGCGCCCTGGCCGATCCCGGCTCCCCGTGTCCCGTCGCCGTCCCGGCCGATACCGGCTACCCGGGTCACGTCGCTGCCCCGGCAGCCCCAGCTTCCCCGGGTCACGTCGCCGCCCCGGCAGACCCCGGTTCCCCGGGTCACGTCGCCACCCTGGCCGCTTCCGGCTTCTGTTCCCGGGGTTCCTTTGGCACGGCCTACGGCTCCAGAGCCCGGTTCCCCTGAGCCCGGTTTTCCAGAGCCCGGTTTTCCAGAGTCCGTTTGTCTGCCTGGTGGCCGTCCTTCAGCCCGTCTCCCGGAGTCGGTCTGTCCGCCTGGTGGCCGTCCTTCAGCCCGTCCCCCGGAGCCCTTCCGTCCGTCTGGTGGTCGCCCTTCTGCCCGTCCCCCGGAGCAGGTCAAATCTGCCGGGTGGCCGTCCTCCTGCCCGTCCTCCGGAGCAGGTCAGTCCTCCTGGTGGTCGTCCTCCGGCCCGTCCCCCGGACTTCTTCTGCCATGCTTTTGGTCCCGCCTCCGGCTCCCCTCCACCCACCCTGGGGGACTGTGTTGGGACGTCTGGAATCCGCCCCTTGAGGGGGGGGTTATGTCAGGATCTGTAGTGTTGTCGTGTTTCCTGTTTTATTTTGAAGTCCTTGTCTCTCGTGTCCTGTTTCTCTGCACTTCCTGTCCCTGTGATTGTCTGCCCTGTCCCTGATTGTTTCCTCCTGTGTCCAATCACCTGCACCAGCCCTCTGTATTTAAGTCCTGTTCATGTCATTCCCCTTGGTCGGTTCGGCTTGTCTAGATCGTGGAAGATCTTGTGTGTGAGACTGTTTTGTATCCTGTTCTTGAATCCTGTTTTTGTATCCTGTTGAGCAATAAAGTTGCTTTTCCCACGTTGACGGCGTTTGGGTCCAGTGTTTCGAGCTGCACATAACAACCATGATAACAACTCCCACAACCACGACAACAACTCCCCCTACCACGACAACAACTCCACCTACCACGGCAAACTCAGAGATTTCACCAAAGATAGGATCAGAAACAAATTTGACTTGCTCCTCAATAAACTTAATAATGATGTCTCTAAAGCCGGATCTGCAACCTTGTTTTTCAGAGATGTCACATGCAGTTGCTCTCCACGTCTCTCTGAGCTTGTAAGGGAGTTTCTGCATTGTTTTCATGTTTGCTGGCATAGTAATCATCGTCATCGAAGTATTGGAATTCCTCCGTAGCATTGCAACACTCTCGTAAACACAATCCATACGCCTGTAGTCCTTTTACATTTTCTGCCTCAACAGCAGGCCATCCAATGGTTTTGTGCAGCTGTGACCTTTAACTAATTTCCAAAATGTGTTCAAAGAAGGTCACTGAATAACACATTTCTGGAGCCATATGCTGGCAGCTACGCACCAGATCGCACCAGAAACGCACCAGATCCACAAACTGCTCAAAAGCTCTGATGAATTATCTAAATTGAAGAGGATCTCCATCAAAACTGTAAAGCTCAAAACTGTAAAGCTCTACAGGTATGTGAGCATTGCCTCGGGATGGTGTTGCTTGCTTACCACCAGGATTTGCATCTGATTGATATGATTTTATTTGATCAGATGTTTGCCACTTGTACTTTGACTGAATAGCTGCTTTTCTATTTTCATATTTGTCCAATTCCATTGTTTTTACCACTGTTGATTGAGCATTGGCAGACATTGAATATGTCTGCTGAGATTATTCTTTTTGCTGTAGCTTGTATCGATCAGCATGAGGGTTGGGTGCTGTTCCTTTTATGAACTGCTAATTTTGCTGTAGATGCTGCTATTTCAGTGTCAAATTCCGGTTATTTACTCTTAGTTGATCCACTTGCTCCTCCAAGACATGTTTCTCCTGTAGCGCTGCAGCACGTTTCATGCGCTCAGACTTTTCTGCCACTGTTTGAAGCCGTGTGGCCGATGCTGTTGACCTGCTGCAGTTTGAGACATTACTTGTTCGACCTGAGCGTTTGCTGGACGCATTGGATTCAACATTTGAAATGCTGTCCTCGGGCTCCACATTAATCCCATCATTATGAACATTGATAATGTCAGTATTGGGGCAACTTTCATTGCAAAGTAACCCTTGTTTACATCAATAATGAAGACATTGACACTGAGCATTTTTTAGTTTGTACCACACATCATGCTTTTTTCACCTCATCTTTAGGTAGCAACCTCATCAACTTTTCATGTTTTTCTTTTGCTTTAACGTTACTACACTTTTTCAAATGTACCTTTTAACTCTTTGACATAGCTTTTATCACCCATCAACTCAACAATTATCTCTTTGAGATTGTACGCTCTTTGAAACGTCACCTTTCCTTTTGCAGGCTGATCATTTTTTCCTGAAGTGCTTTTACTGTCAATTTAATAGTCCGCTTCTTAACAGTAGACCATTTTACCTGAATCAACCTGAGGCTATGTCTCAGTTACGAGGTTCTTCTTCCATTGTCCCTGACAGTTTTGTGAATACTCGCTCAGTTCATTTATACAGTTACCACCAATGTATTGGATTTTACGAGCAACGTTTGCTTAGTAGACTAAAAACTTTCCTCTTTAAGAGCACTTATAGTTAGGGCTGAATCAGGTTTGCCCTGGTCCAGCCCCTAGATATGCTGCTATAGGTTTATAGGCTGCTGGGGGACGTTTTAGGATACACTGAGCTCCTCTCTCCTCTTCTCTCTCCTTATGGATGAATTTACATCTCTCCATTACACCTTACTAACTTTACTTCCTCCCCGGGGTCTTTGCGACTTTACGTCTCATAGGGACCTAGTTGTGTCTGAAGCTGGTCCTGGGTCCTGGGTCAGGTCTCATTGGTCTGGCCTCTTTCGCGATGCCTCATGCCTCTGTGGCCCTACCTCCTGCCATGGCCCTGTTGATGTGACCCCCCTCTCTCCCTCCTTCTGTTTCATGGATTGTGGAGGTCTGGATCGTGGTCCATGCCTACTACTAATTATTCATCTGTACACGTGACATCTATTGCGTCTGTCCATCCGGGGAGAGGGATCCTCCTCTGTGACTCTCCTGAAGGTGTCTTCCCTTTTTTCCCTGTGAAAGGTTTTTTTTCTATTTTTTGGGGAGTTCTTCCTGATCCGATGTGAGGTCCTGGGACAGGGATGTCGTATGTGTACAGATTGTAAAGCCCTCTGAGGCAAATTTTTAATTTGTGATATTGGGCTATTCAAAATAAACTGAATTTAATTGAATAGTTTAGTAGGTTTGAATAGGTGATTAGTTAGTGTGACTAACGATGCAATGTCCAGTTTCCAACATAAAGGTAGTTTATTACGACGATTGTATAATTTCCAACCTAAACAGAAGACAGCCTCGTTCTTTGTCATAATACTTTTTTTTTTCCTAACAATAAAATAAATCAAAACATTCATTACCATAAGATATCACAGTTATCACACATTACCACACAATCAAAAACGGTGTGCTCCTGCCAATCTAGCAATCCCTGGCCCGAGTGATCCTCCTGACTATATTGACCTCTTGCCCAATTGACAGCGGCCCTACGCCCCCAAGTGGTGGGAGGTCCAACAAAACAAAACAAAATGGCTCTTCACACTATTTGACTCCTGAATTCATCTTATGTGCAACTCAATGTTATGTTGTGTGGTGCTACTGAAGTGTTGTGTCTGATTTGTGTTTGTGGTTCTGTTATTCTGGTCACCTATAGATATCAATATATGGTCTAGCAATTACAAGCAACTGACAGCTGACATTACGATGAAAATAAAGAGCCTCCTTACCAGACAGAAATGCGAACATGGTAAAAAAGGGCCTGGCATGAGGTGACTTCTGATTTGTGATCCCACATTTCATCAGTGTAGCACATTAAAACAGTGTAGTAATTATCCCCACCCTAATTCACTGCCGCACCCTGTCAGCCAACTACCTTTGAAACAGGTGCAGCAAGACATCAGTCAGTTTTCAGTCACAGTAGAGAGAGAGAGAGAGAGAGAGAGAGAGAGAGAGAGAGAGAGAGAGAGTGTATGGTTCATTCATCATTAGATTTGTAAGTATCTCTTTTAATTTTTTAACAACCCACATTTAAACTTATTTCTGCAGCTAGCCATATTTGTGTTCAATCAAATTAAATGCTATGCTGTGTGGTCCTGTTGAAGTGTCATGTCTGATTTGTGCTATCGGTGTCAAAATGTACACAATATGTCTTTAAACTGCTAAAATAATCGGGACTATTTTGTAGCCACTCACTGATACCGTTTGCTTTGCTACTGTTTGTTTCGGGTTAGGAAACGTTAACTGTGCCTGAACTATTTTTTAATTTCACCAACATGACTACTGGACACCTGTTGTTAAACTCTAATGTGTGTCCCTGATGTCAATTTTGTAAATTAAAGTTAGATTATAAATTAAATGTACAGATTTCAGAGGTGAATTCAAAGCTGCCTTGTCCTGTGACACAGTTGTACATGGTTTGCCACAGCCTCCCTCATGTTGGATAAACATCTCTAAAAAACATATATCACATCATCATGACAGACAATAATGAGACTGATTAACTTAGGGCTAAAGTTGCAATGTGAAATATGCTACAGTTTAATGTGACTATACTTTGTAGGGCAAAAAAGAAAAGTGTCCTATTACAAAGTGGAAATACACAGTATTAAAAGTCCACAAGGCAGCTTGAATAGCAACTGAAGTCCAATTCCATTCTGTCTAATTTTTATCAATATCATTTTCTGATTGCTAGTAAAATTCATCAACAGATCTACATTGTATTGAGGACAGAACTTGAGTTAAAGAAAAACAAATAGTATGGGTACTGATTTAGAATTAATTAAAGACTTGATATGAGACAGGAAACAGTTTAAGAGTGACAAATTCCAAATACCGAATATTTAATTGAGGGATAGTCTTGGAATCGGCAGGTGGGCGTTATCCTTCTGCATCATCCTTATGAGCAATATCCGTCATATGAGTGGAATGCAGAGCAACAGCATTCAGCTAGTGAGGCAGACCAAGGCGGTTTTATATCTATGGGAAAACACATGCTGGGCCTCTCTGCATATTAAACATTTGTGTCTATTTCTTCTGCTTATCTACAGAGTGACAACATGTGTCAGCTCAGTCTAATTACAGGTAAGGTGCGTTTGTCAAGTGTTTCCATAAAGGGTTACTATCTCCAAACAACAAAATCATATTTTCTCACTTACCTCCAGTGGTATCTAGATATGCAGACACGAGTTGTTTTCTTTACCGATGTTTCTGTCGCTCAGACTACAGTGAGAATAAATGGAATTTGGTTTGTGATGCCACAGTGTACCTTTTATTCTGGATAATCCACTCAACACCGTGTTGATTATCCAGAATACCAATTGCTGTTGAATTATTTTTAATTTGAAACAAAATTCCTTTCACCTCCAATGTGTTGGGGTGGCGGAAGAAATCATATTGGAAATCTCTCATTAACCAGGACAAATAAAACCAAGCCTAACTGTAAAGCTCGAGACTAGTAGAAGTGAGTGAGAATACCTGTTGTGGATCTTTTTATTTTATTTTGTAATTTGGGAGAACTGACCTATTTTTAACCCCATACTAACCAGTCTGTTACTTTGAAGGTCTCTGTTTGATCTTCGCCAGCTTTGGTAAGTAACATGCATAAATCATAATCAACAGTCTTATTAGTAGATGAGTGATGACTAATTCAAACCATCATCATTTTCTTCCATGTTTCAGCCTCCTCCTCCAGGCTGGTGTGTTACTACAACAGCGAGGCTGACAAAAGAGGAGGAGATGGGAAGTTCACCATTTCAAATATCGATCCAAACAAGTGTACACATCTGATATATGCCTTTTCTGACATTAACAACTTAAATGAGCTGGTGCCCAGCAATGCATCTGACTTACAACGATATGCGTTATTCAATGAACTCAAAGACAGGTCAGTGCTTTAGTGGATACATTTTGTGGAAATTATGTTGATTTTGTGCTGCGTCAAACAATCCTTATGAAACCTTTATGCTCCCACAGAAATCCAGAGCTCAAAACCCTGTTGGCGGTTGGAGGCATGACCTTCAACATACAGAAGTAAGTTATATAACATAAATGTGTGTCCATACAAAGACAAATGTAAGCAGCACTTTAGCATGCAGGTATGTTGCTGGTATGAGGAAAAGAGAGATGCTGGTATTTGATTAATAAATAACTTTCAGGATTCAATCAGGTTCAACATGCAGAAATATTTATACCTGTCAATGTGAATGGTATCTGCAAACACTAAATGGATTTGGTGTTTTATATTAAAGCAAAAAAGTAAAACAAATCAGAACTGTTGGCTGTGTATAGATGAGTAAGAATAAACTTGCAAAAAATCATAACATATTATTTATAACCATGCAAAGCCCCCAAAAGAAACAAAAAGGTAAAATAACTCAATTGCAATATCTTTCCGGAGATCACGACTCACTTACTCAAGATAACTCCCAGACCTAATTCTGAGCAGTGCATGTAGTGTAGACTAAATCTACATAATAATAACCCGTCAAGTATGATTTGAATATGTAATTTTGATTTTGGATAAAATGTCCCTCTGAGGCTAATAGGAAAAACATTGTTATATGCGTTTTCACTTTACTAATACTTACTTACTCTACTAATAATGAGGGTAGAAACTGCACATTATAGTTATGTGGATCATAGTGTGGTTCATTTTCATCACTATTCATAATAAATGAAAAGTGTGTTAACCAGATTGTGGCCATGGCTGTATATTTGTCTTGGCACATATTACTTTGTACTTTATGTTTCTCTTTGTTATTAAACAGAACCCATACATCCAATATGTGGTGCGTTTTCTTGAGAGCACTGTTTTGTTCAACTGTTTACCAGATTCAGTACAATGGCCGCAGATCAACAGACTAGAACCACGTTCATCCAGTCTGTGATCCAACTACTGAGAGACAATGGATTTGATGGGCTGAACCTTGACTGGAGGTACCCTGGAGGAGCTGGAAGCCAACCTCAGGACAAGCAGAGATTCACACTGCTGTGCCAGGTCAGATCCTGAATTGATCTTCTGGGAGAGACGCTGTCAGAAATATACCATACTAAATAAACCTATATGAAAATATAACCTGATGTTTAACAGAGACTGAACCATGTTTCTGTGTTGTATAGGAGCTCAAAGAGGCCTTTCTGGCTGAAGGAACATCAACTAACCGTGACAGATTAATCATCACTGCTAGTGTCTCTGCTGAGAAAGCAATCATCGATGCCAGTTATGAAGTCACAGAGATTGCAGAGTAAAATTATTTTATTGGAATTCTTCATACCAATTATGATCTGTTGTCGTGTTTTGTTGAACGTCATCTCCTCTGCATTTCATCAGGCATCTGGATTTCATTAATGTGTTGACGTTTGACTTTCACGGCCCCTGGGAAAGTGTCACAGGACATCACAGCCCCTTATTTCAGAGAGACCAAGACACTGGAAACGAAACCTACTTGAACACTGTAAGTACAGGGATTCATGTTTCAGCTACTTAAACACCTTCCTACTTAGAGAGGTCCTTTCATCTTAATTGTTTAGTTTTCTCATCATTGTAGGACTTTGCCATGCGTTACTGGCAGACCGAGGGAGGACCTTCACAAAAGCTAAACATGGGGTTAGCGGTATATGGCCGTGCTTTTGAGCTGTCCAGTGCATCCAGTGCTCCTGGTGCACCAGCCAGTGGTCCTGGGGAAGAAGGCTGCTACACCGGTGAAGAAGGATTCTGGGCCTCTTATGAGGTAAAATAGCAAGCTGTGAATATTATTATTTAATATAAAAAGCCTTATTATAAGCTAACCGATTTTACTTGTTGTGACACATTTCTGTTTAAATGAAGTCATTGGATCTAAATATTATATTCTTACCATTCTTTTCAGACTTGCCTTTATATTGAAGGGGTTGCTACCCAGCTGATTGATGATCAGAAAGTTCCATATGCCGTCACAGAAAATCAGTGGGTTGGATTTGACAACATAGACAGCCTTGATACTAAGGTACTTTTCTGTTCAGTTCAAACTGTTTGTTCAATAATTTTGCAAATGGCTGGTTGTACGCAATCTGGTGTAATAAATATGTTGTCAACGTGACGTCAGCTGTTAAAATGTGTCGGCCCTCATCCTCTCAGGTCAATTACCTAAAAAATAATAACTTTGGAGGAGCCTTCGTCTGGTCTCTGGACCTGGATGACACCACAGGACAGTTCTGTAAAATGGGCCAATGCCCTTTCATCAGCCACCTGCATACCCTCCTGGTTCCAGGTAACCGAAATGCATTTACATCGTATCCTGTCATAGAAGGACTTGTCATTAAGCTCTTTCAGCCACTTACTTTAAGCTATTTTATTTGCCAGATAGACAAACTTTCTTGTCCAAAATAGAAAATGTAGGGTTATAAAAAAATAAATAAAGATTGAATCAATTGGGCAAAAATAATTCTTGATGTTATACTTTAACTTTGTTAACGTCATCCATGGTGGTTAATTGCGAAGTTAAAATCATATATTATAAACTGCTTACAGCTAGTGTTATGAAATTAAAGAGTCTAAATGATATTTTATATTGCTATAGAAACTTCCAATAACTACAGTTTACAAGATTACGTTTGAACATATGATAATGTTGCAATTTACCCAATACTAATTGTTACTGTTTCGAGCTTGAAAGCACAATTATGTAACTGAATGAAACCTTCGTCAAAATGTTGCTATGCTTTCAGCTCCGTTATTTAGCCAGTCTGTGCCGCCCACCAGCTGCTCAAAGCTGGCGGGAGGAGAGCTCCGTTAACCTTAAATAGGCTTTTTTCATCTCCCGATTGCAGATTTTTACTGTATATCGGTATATATAGATTACATTTTCTTTTACATGCCCGATAGGACAAGTGCGTGATGCATTCCAATGGCCTAAACAGAGTTTCCTTGCCAAGGGCAAGAGGGCCACTCTTAATTCTAAGGCCTCCGGAGAGTTTTTTTGTATGTATTTGATTGAATGCCATCAGCATTGAGTATTTACATATACTACATTTTATTATGAAGAAAACAAATGTGTTTTCTTTCTATTAAGAGATCTATGCAGCCATACCCAGGTATATTACAATATTATGTGATGATCAAACAGTTTAAAAAGTATTTAACACAGTATCTGACTCTTCTTTTTAGATTTTCCTAGCCTCACCACAACTCCCCCAACAACGACAACAGCTCCCCCTATAACGACCACAACAACTCCACCTACCACGACCACAACTCCCACATCCACAACAACTCCACCTACCACAACCACAACTCCACCTACCACGACAACTCCACTTACCACGACAACAACTCCACCTACCACGACCACAACTCCCACATCCACAACAACTCCACCTACCACGACAACAACTCCACCTACCACAACAACTCCCATGACCACAACAACTCCACCAACCACGACAACAACTCCCCCTACTACGACAACAACTCCCACGACCACAACAACTCCACCAACCACGACAACAACTCCCCCTACTACGACAACAACTCCCACGACCACAACAACTCCACCAACCACAACAACAACTCCCCCTACCACGACAACAACTCCCACAACCACAACAACTCCACCAATCACGACAACAACTCCACCTACCACAACTCCACCTACCACCACAACAACTCCCATGACCACAACAACTCCCCCTACCACGACAACAGCTCCCACGACCACAACAACTCCACCTACCACCACAACAACTCCCCCTACCACGACAACAGCTCCCACGACCACAACAACTCCACCTACAATGACAACAACTCCACCTACCACAACAACTCCCATGACCACAACAACTCCACCAACCACGACAACAACTCCCCCTACCACGACAACAACTCCCACAACCACAACAACTCCACCAACCACGACAACAACTCCACCTACCACAACAACTCCCATGACCACAACAACTCCACCTACCACCACAACAACTCCCCCTACGACGACAACAGCTCCCACGACCACAACTCCACCTACCACAACAACTCCCACGACCACAACAACTCCACCTACCACAACAACTCCCACGACCACAACTCCCCCTACCACAACAACTCCCCCTACCACGACAACAGCTCCCACGACCACAACAACTCCACCTACAACAACAACAACTCCACCTACCACAACAACTCCCATGACCACAACAACTCCACCTACGACGACAACAGCTCCCACGACCACAACAACTCCACCTACCACAACAACTCCCACAACCACAACTCCCCCTACCACAACAACTCCCACCACAACAACTCCCCCTACCACGACAACAGCTCCCACGACCACAACAACTCCACCTACAACGACAACAACTCCACCTACCACAACAACTCCCATGACCACAACAACTCCACCTACCACCACAACAACTCCCCCTACCACCACAACAACTCCCACGACCACAACTCCCCCTACCACAACAACTCCCACGACCACAACTCCACCTACCACCACAACAACTCCACCTACCACGACAACAGCTCCCACGACAACTGCCCCTACAACAACCACAACTCCCCCTACCACCGCATCACCCACTACCATATCAACAACTACCCAGTCTGGAGGATCTGGAAACCCGTGTGTAGGACAGATCAGTGGGCACTTTGCTAATCCCGCTAACCCCTCAGAGTTCTACCAATGTTCTCCTGCAGGTTCTTTCATCATTTCATGCCAAACTGGTTTGATCTTTAGTGATGTTACCGGAGCCTGTAGCTTTCCCTAGTAGTAAGTGGTAATATCTTTCCTCAATAACAAATGGGGGGGGGGGGGGGTGTTATTGTCAAATGCTGTTACATACACAATTTCTTCTGATGCTTCACTGTTGAGATAAATATAAAAGAAATGCTTGAAGATTCATCAATACAACTTGTAGTGTATTTACAATTGTCTCTTATTTGAAGGTGTATCTAAATCATTGTGGTGTGCATGTTCTTGTTTTTACACTTACTTAATTATATGGCTTGTACATATACTTGTGGTGGTTGCATATCTATTTTATTAAATCTATATTTAACACTATTGAATGGTCTTTTTTCTTTTTAATTTAATTTAGCTCTTGGTAGCTTTGTCCTCCATAATGACAGATGTTACAATTATTAAATGTACAAGTTAATAATGTTGAATTTATAAAATACTAGACGTTTCATAGACAGTTTTTTCCATGTGAAATAACTTATCTGACTCACGTAGATCTTTGACTGTTGGGTCTCTCTCCTTATCGGAATACACATAATTGATTGGTCGAGTAGCGTCACGTGAGATGATTTACAATGCATGTAACGGTCGGTGAGTTTCCTGGACCGCCAAACAAGTGCCCTAAAGGCAAGAATAATTCTCAATCATTCATCGTCTGGGTCCGTACTCGGACTGCTTATTAGTGACCCCTGCCATATACTAATGTGTAAGGTAATAAATCAAGTGAGAATTAAGGAAATGTTCTCATAGACTTCTATATACCAGATAAGTCGCCCCTTGCAAGCTCTAACAAAGAATGCAAATTCAACTTGCCTTTACAAATCCCAATTCATTTTAAAGATTGAGTCAGTGAAGGTACAGAATGCTTTATAAACCTCTTTAGTTGATCACCAGGATGGAAATACAAATTACCATTCAGCATTTCTACCTGAAAGAAGCATCTTTGAATATGTTCTGTTCCAAAATGTATTTATGCACTAATTTAATTCATGTTAAATGTAAAATTATAATTTCAAGTACAATATTATTAGCAGCCCAACAAAAAATTAGACCATCAGATTGAAATGGTTTTAAATCATTAAACACGTTCACAATATTGTTATAAAAAATGCAGAAAAGCTCCACAAAGTTATCTCATTTGTCATTTTTATCAAAACAAGGTAATCTTGATTGTCTCATCAACAGTTCTTTCAACTTGTCAACAACAATCCGATTAACAGTCACAGCAGGATAGCCACTCTCACACTGCTGGTACCACAACAACTCCCCCTACCACAATGTCGCCGACAACCACAACAACTCCCCCTACCACAATGTCGCCGACAACCACAACAACTCCCCCTACCACAATGTCGCCGACAACCACAACTCCCCCTACCACAATGTCGCCGACAACCACAACAACTCCCCCTACCACAATGTCGCCGACAACCACAACAACTCCCCCTACCACAACAATGCCGACAACCACAACATCACCCACTAAGTCTCAAGAATCTGTAAACTCTTGTACAAAAACGGCCAATGGGTAATTTGCCGATCCCGCTGACCCAACACAATACTACCAATGTGCTGGTACAACACCTCACCTCCATAAATGCGCAGGTGATTTGGTCTTTAGTGACACTGTCAAAAACGTGTGTGCGAAGATAGGAGCACTCCATCAAAATTTAATAATTCTCAATTATGGTACAGGTATGTTATCGATGCCTGCTTTCCTCTATTGTCAAGCTCTTTTTTATGTTAATTGTAATAAAGTGTAGAATGCCTCCCACAAGCTGTGTAAATTAGCTTTTGTTCTTTTTTGATACATTTTGGGGAAATTGTGCTTTTGTAAGTGTATTGTGTAATATGTCAAGAAATACATTAAATATCACACGACAACGAGCATAGCATCAAATGTTATTTGTTGTAATTTTAAACAATGCCTGTCTTAAATCTGTGTGCAAATTCAACTTGCCTTTACAAATCCCAATTCATTTTAAAGATTCAGTCAGTGAGTACATAAACAAAACGAAAGCATCTTTTTATATTTTATGTTATCAGCAGCCAAAATGTATTCATACACTCATTTAATTAATGTTATTATGTACCATCATTTCAAGTAGAACAATATTATAAGCAGCCCAACAAAAAAAAAGTATCAGTTATCTCATAAATTGTTTAAAATCATTACAACACTATTGCAAAATTGTTATCCCAAATGCAGAAGAGGTCCACAAAGTTGTCTCATATGTCATTTTATCAGAACAAGGTCAATACTGTATGTCATCAAACACTATTAAAAAGAGTCTGTTAATGTAAAGCTATGGGAAATTGTATTGCCAGGCTCTAAAATGTAGAATCACGCAGGATCACATCATTTTATTTAAAATGTAGTGACCAATACACTGATTCAAGGTCCCACTAATTATTCAGTTTACTAATAACACAGACTTTTGGATTGCATTTTACCCATAATGTCTATCCTTAGAGTTCATGGATAGAGCTGTGAGGCTTAGGGAGCTTCTGAATGTCACAGTTTTTAATCAGACTGAAGTAAAACACTACAAGCTCCTCGTAGTTCTTTTTGGAAATCCGTTCATTGATGCCATGGAATCTAAAAAAAGAAAAAGAAAAACAACTTATGGAATCTAAAGAAGAGAAAATATGTTACCCTTTATACAATTTCCTTGCGCTATTCTTGCAGGATCATTTAATAAGGATGCTTTTTAAAATCACCAAAGCTGAGTGGCAAACTGGGTTAAAAGTTGGTTCCGTACATAAAACTCTTAACATTGCAGTTGACAGTCTGAACCGTACACGTGTGTGACATAAAAGTGTTACCAACAGCAGAAAGCTCTTTTGTTCATTTGGCCTTCTAGTTTGCCAGATATTACTATTATTATACTCTCTGCAGCAGGCTTTATTGAGACAATTGTTATCTAATATTAGACAAACTAGATCTTACCTTTGTGCATCACCTGGTTTAAACCAGATTGGAGCGAAGCGATAAATATCATTCGTCAGGTCTTTAAAGTGTCGACTGTCTGTGTTCCCAATACAGATACCTGAACATACAAACATTATATTACAACAGTTATTGAATATTTTTGACCGAACCGACCACATTTTTATACAATTATGTCCATCTGGAGTCTACCTGGAGCAACTGTAACAGTTGGAAACATGTCCAACACAGTTTTCTTGATGATTTGGTAGCCAAACGACGTCTCATCCATAGAGCTCACAGGCAAGGGGTCAAATCCATCAACGAGCTCTAGCTTCACTCGTTGGTCCCCCACTGTGGACCGGATGAGGTCCAGGACCTGGACGTTACAGCAAACATCAACTTTTACTCAAAATATTCATGAAGAGACATAAGGAATTCTCAAAAAGAAGAATCAAACTTCTGACTACCTCTCGGAGGGACTGTGCTGAGTGGATTCGTAGATTTACATAAGCTTCAGCGAGGGATGGGATGATATTCACCTATATGGTGGGAAAGAATTTAGGTTTGTGCTCAGGAAAACTGAAAATTCCTGTGATTCATCCTATATTTCAGAATGAATAACTGTACCTTAACTCCTGAATTAAACATGGTGACTGCTGTGGTTGTCCTTACAAAAGCATTCGTGTCTGGTTTTCTTTCAAGTACCCTGTAACATAAAACATGATCAATTAATTATTCCAATGGTCAAAATCAGAAGAAAACTTGCTAAATTAATTTTAGGACGTAGTTACCTGCCTAAGAGTGGGGCAAACAGCCACAAATTTGACATTATGAACTTCATTGGAAGTCCGAACTGAAAACAAAGAATAAATAACTGCGTAGCAACAGAAAAGATGTAATATGCTATCAAAAGTGATGGCAATGATGGACAAGTAGCTGGTTCCTCTTACCTTGTGCGCCAGATGCTCAAATGTTCCACGTTCAGGCCCATGACCAAATAACCTTGGCATAGGGTTGTCCTCTAGTCTGAGGCAATAGCATGACATAATTAAAGTATTAGATTTAGTTTGAAGAGTGATGCAAAAAAAAGTAAATGTAGACTGTAGCTAAACATATATATATATATATATATATATATATATATATATATATATATATTTATTTTGTATGTATGACGAAAATCACCTTTTGACTGCTGCAGCCAAGATCCCAATACTGGTCTCTCTGGGAGGCATTGAGGAGTGACCAGGAACCATGAACACACTAAGCTTCACAGTAGCCGAACCCTTTTCACTTATCCCAATCCTACAAAACAAGTATCCAACTATTAATCACCTATATCGTGTTTTATACAATTTAATGGAGACATGCTAGGGTTGTGAGTGTGTTGTGATGGCAGGCTTGGTCCAATTGTTTGCTTTTAACATGTAAACTAAATAATGTGTTTCCACAAGAGCAACACATTTCCCCTTGGGGATTAATAAAGTATCTATCTATCTATCTATCTATAGATCTATCATAACAGGTTCTCACAGTGCAGCAGGTCCTTCAAGACCACTGATGACCCCATCAAGTACAGCCAGGCCCTCGTCCAGGACAAACGACAGCTGCACACCACGCTGCTTCAGTACACGCACTATGTTCATTGCCCCCTTGTAACCACTGACCTGAAAAAAAAGAAGAAGGAAAAGGTCACAGACATTGACAATAGTGTAAATTATATCTTGGTTCGTAATTTCAAAGAGTAAGAGTTTTGATGAATATCTTAGGTACTTCTTCATCATGACCTAGTCCAATGTAAAATCCTCTCCGTGGAGCAAAGCCTTTTATCAGTAAGTACTCCAGTGCCTGAAGAATTCCCTGGAAGATATAAATAATGTTGGATTAGTTTGGTTGGCACATGATGAAGTAGTAATTCAACTAATCTCTGTAATAGCAAGGTTCTACAAAATATAACATGTTCACGCACCATTAAAGAGCCTTTGTCATCTATGGTCCCTCTACCATAGATGAAGCCATCTATCTCCTTGGCGGAAAATGGTGGGGCCTCCCAGCCATCTGATTCTGAGGCAGGTACTACATCTATGTGGGCCAGCAGCATGTATGGCACCAGGTCAGACTGCAATCCTTGCACCCAAAACAGGTGGCTGTAGTTGGCCACCAATTCATGACGAACCAAGCTTGAAGAGAACACTGTTGGAAAGGCTGACACAGGAAGAAGAGTACAAGCTTAAAAAGGGTGAACGTCATCTTTTTACAAATTAAGGTCAGCTTTAATACTCAGCCTATATATTTTTTTAAAAGGTGTATAACTTCATGTGTCTGCAAAGATCCCCAACGATGTGATGAGGCATGAAACATTATATATACACACACATATATATATAAATATACATATATATATATATATATATATATACACACACACACACACACACACATATATATATATATATATATATGTATGTGTGTTTATATATATATATATATATATATATATATATATATATACGTATATATACATATATATTTATGTATATATACATATATATACGTATATATTTATGTATATATACACATATATATACATATACATACACACACACACACATATATATATATATATATGTATATGTATGTGTGTTTATATATATATATATATATATATACATATATATTTATGTATATATACACATATATATATATACACACACACATATAATATACACACATATACATACATACATACATACATACATGTGTATATGAATAAAACAATTAAAATTAGTTTTCTTTGGCCTATATGGAAACTTAGTCTCATGAGAAAACCTGAATTAAACGATACATGAAAATACTGTAACGTCGGCTGTTAGTCCGACTGCTGGCACCTGAAACGTCAACATCCGAGTGACACACTTTGATATTAAATTGCTGGAAGCCTTCCTTAAGGAACCGAATGGCATGAATCGGGCCTTGTTGTGTGATTCTAAACACGTTACCAGTCATGCGAGTGAAGCAAAGGGCAGTCTGGTAAAAAGCACGTCTACCACATAACTAACGTTGTTGCCGGCAGAGACACAATCAACGTGAGGTAAACAGTTGAAGTCATTTAGAAATATGTTTTTGTTAGCCCCGTGAAACTAGCATACACACACACACACACACACACACACACACACACACGCACACGGCGAAACACAATCAATCGCACCTTTGCGCGTTAGGTCGCGGCCTTTTAATTCAACGTTACCTTTCCGGAGGAACCTGTCAAATTCAAGCAGCGCGCTGGTGTTGCTCTCCTCCCCCGAAAAGGACACCGTGGGGATCCGGATCGCCTCTGGTCAGACACACGGAGATAACGCTCGTTAACGGCGTCACCTTTTTTTTTTTTTTTTAACACTAAACTTCACCGACGAGCAGGCGAAGGGAAACAAAACAAAAAAAAAAAAAAAATATGTACCTTTAAAATGCGCGAGGAGCTGCTCTCGCTGGTGGTCGTCTATGACGAGCGAGACGTTGCTCGTCTTTTCCCAGCGCGCGAGCTTCAGTCCGACATTCACGTCCAGGGAGAGCGTCCTGATAGACGCGACGGTGAACAACAGCAGCGCTGTAACGAGGAGACTAATTATAATAATCTTTAAAAACTTGAATATTTTGAACTTTGGCCCCGAGTCTGTCATGGTCTGCTGTGACAGCGGAACTCGGTTCACCGAGAACTTGAGTGAAAGACAGCGGAGGGTGAATCGGTTTGGGTTCGTTGACTGAGAGCCACCTGCCGGCGCCACGAGGCATTGCACTTGTAAACTTCCTCGTGACATTTATTAAAATAAAAAGTAGATTATATAATGCGAAAGATGCCTTTTTGATTTGTACATCTGCATGTATTCTGAATTAGTTGCAGAAACAAAACGTATAAAGCAACACATTCTTTATTGAAATATGGTTAAAATATATACAAAAAAAAAAAAAAACATACATCACACGAGTACAGTGGCGCTAATTCATTGAAAAGGCAACATAACATTACAGTTTGGGTGAGGAAATATAGCATTAGGATTTATTACGTTTGAGAACATCTTTTAAAGTCTCAGCTTCATTTCTGTGTTTTAGAAATAGTTTCAACAACGCCGACAAGAACATATAAAACTAGACTTTTGGGTTAGATAGTAAAGCAACATGTGCTCCCTGAAGATATCACAGGATCGGGTCATTATGGCTTGCATAACTCCCCCCCCCCCCCCCAAAAAAAAAGCAACAGCTGTAAATCAATGTGGAGCATTAAAAGAGCCCCGGGTTACTCCAGTTCAGAGAGTGCTGGTGCCTCCCGTATCTGAGCCTGAAGCGAAAGCCCCTCCTCACTCTCTGAACCCTGGTTTAGACTGTCCAGTAAGGCCACGAATGTACTAAACGAGTCATCTTCAACACAAACATAAATGAGGTACAAGAGGCACACCACAGTGACGAAGACCAAAATCTGTATCTGGACTGGCACAAGGCGGCGCTCGACCTCTTGTCTCTCCAAGGTCGTGGGACTGGCAGGAGTGTCTGGGTACGTGTACTGAACAGGTCTCCCTGCTGCACCCTTGATGGGTCTCCGACAAGTGGCACTGAAATACAACGGAGTACATGTTCTGATAACACAATCGCGATACTCCTGTATGCGTCGGTATGTGCAAGATGTCCATGTGTGTCCCCCACCAATTCAAAATTCCTGTAAACATTTTTTTGAAAAACATTGGCACACTGCAATAGTGTTGGTGAGGCACTTACTAGATCCTTGTGGGGGTGGCATTAGTGTTTGGAAGCTTGTCCCTGAAAGTATCTTTCACGGGCTCCTGAGAAAGCAAGAAAAGAGAGCAGAAACTACGGTCAAAGTAGACCGGTGGAAAAAGAGAAATTAGCCCCGGCCCCAGTGAGACTGAGGCCGAGCAAGTCAGGTAGAAATGAAGGGGAAAAAAATGGGTAAACTGTGATGTAATCACCAGTGATCTGACAAATATTACGACATTTCTTTTCTTTTTAAAGAGCAACTCTTGAGTTAAGTGTGTATTTTTCTAGTTTCAGTTCCACATAGAAACACTAACATTTGAAAGAAGTGGACAATGCACACGACCCCATCAAAAACAGCAAATGTATGTTGTATATGCCTTAATTTCCCAATTGTAAGTGGAAGCCTTGGGGGTGTAGTACAGGGACTGGTTCTTCATGGTGTCCTGGTTCAGTGTTGACATGTCCAGCTAAGGAAACGAGACGTAACAGATTAAGGTTTCAAGAGGATGAATTTCCTCCAGTCTCCAGTGAACCTCTCCAAACAATTCTGACCACCACCACAAGTTTGAGCTTTAGAGTGTGACTGAATAATGTGAGCACTACTGACCCCGTTGGACCACGGCCAATGCTCCTGCTCATTGCACCCATTCAAATCTCCCCCAGTGTCTATGCTCACGGAGCGCGACCTCGAACTCTCCATCTGTTGTTAGAAGCGATAATGTGCATGACCGAGTGACCACGGCGGCAGTGAGAACTCGCAACCTTTGAAATAACAGGGCGATTCTTAAAGTTAAAAAACTGTGGGTTTAAAAAAAACAAAAAAAACAAAGATTAACTTTCCTCCTCAACCATTTGAGTGATGCTGAAGGCCTGAGAGGAAATTGTTGAGTCGCCATTGGGCACAACTGATCCAGATGGAAACTGTAAGAATTAGGATTATGTTAACGGAAACACAAACATGCATCACATAATCTTAACACCAGCGAGATACCAACACCCAGTAACGCAAAACAAAAACATCCCCATTGGTGGCTTGAGAAGGACACAATGTACAGTGCAAGTGAGGAATGCGGAGAATTCAAAATCCACGAGAGAAGTGAAATAAAAACCAGCCTACCCCTGATCCTAATCCGGAGCGTTGATCTACAGAGGATGCTCTACTAATTCCTACGGGAATCTGCGAGCAGCTAGGCCGACCCCGCTCCAATGATTTTATCGCATTCCCCGAATTCCACTTGGGACTCAGTTCCCCGTTTCTAGAAGTACGAGCGAGCTACAAAAAGGCCGACCCAAGCAAAAACAAAAACACACATTTAGTGTCCCCTGAGAATTCAGTTTGATAGAATTTTGTGCAAAAGATATGTAGTATTTACCAGCCTTGATTGGGGTAAAAAGCACTGCGGGTAAAGAAAGTCACCATTCTGAAAACACAACTCTACCTGTGAAAAAAAAAAAAAAAAAGATTAACAGTTGCCATCTCTAACCACTAGGAGGCACTGCAAGGAAGATGTATATTAATAGGAGCTAGTGATGGAAAGAAAATCTATTGGACAGCAAAAGCATACAGATTGTGCAAGCACCCCAATTTCACACAAGTCAAGTCATTAACACAGGAAGTCTAATTCACTGTTCTCACCTGGCGGCTGCCTGGTTGTGCCGACTCAGACTTTTTATTCCTTTCTTCTCCTTCGGAACCTGTCCAAGTCACAGAAAACAATACAAATACAAATGCAGTACAACAAGTATAATACTATTGGTATACTATGCAAAACCAATCCCTTGGTCAACACTAAAGTAGCCATTATGTTATATTATTTATTGGTGTATCATTGTAAAACCGTCACCGAGAATAATAAATTATGTTGGGCAACATTACTCTGAGCCTCTTTTTCTTCAATTGGGGGTCCTCAGAGTTTAAAATGTGTTCATAGTTTCTTAAAAAGATCCCCTCCACATTCGTACTGGGATATATTTGCATACATTTAGCAATGTTGTACCAATTCCACACAAAGTCTTTGTCTCCTTAATACTTCCTGATCTCAAATGTAGTTTATTCTACAGAAGGTCCAAAATATGGAATTATCCATTCATTGTTTTCTCTCGTCACAGCAGCTTAAAAACAGCCCTGAAATCACTTCTTACCAACCAATATTATCCATATGGACTAAGTAAGCTGGGTCCAACCAATATTTTACTCTGTCGTACCAGTCCAAAGGCCTATTATGATTGTTTTGTTTATTATTTCATTACTTGATGTTTGTGTGCATGTCTTATACCTATGAGTGACAGAAGGGTGTATTGTTGTCAAGAACTTTGCTAAACATGCCTCCGTTTCATACTATGTATAAAATAATTGACATGCATACAAATTGTGTGTATGACATTACAGTAATGCCAAGTTCAAGTTTTTTTTAGGCAATACCTGACTCTTCATCATCCTCCTCTTCTTCTTCACTGTCAGAGTACATGACACCTGGCTCTACTCCGTTCAGACGGCCATGTCCATCCGACTGAAGCAGTTTCCTGAGCTTCTTCTCATACACGGCTCTGGTGGAGGCTAGCATAGGCAAATAAACAACACTACAGCAATTTGGTTTTTTTAAGACAAGGGGCAAACAGACCTACAAAAAAAAAAAATAGAGGGAAAGAATCTAATTTCTACAATAAAAAAAGAAACAATTTTCAAGACCGTGATTTAACCTCACCGACTATGGGCCCAGCGGTAACCCCGTGTTCGAGCAGAGCGGCCATGAGGTCATCATCAGTCAAGCCCCTCGGGTCGGGCATCTCTGCGCCCTCCTCCTGGTCCTGGGAATACAAAAATGTTCTGAATGAATGTGAATGCTGTTCGAGACGCGACAAAGACTGCAGCTCGGATGCCAGCAGTCTCGGATATGTGAAAAACAGCTGGAGGCTGCAGTTCACAAGACTGCTCATATTCATCCAATTTTGGACTTTTATAAATCTTCTGCGGAAGAAGAGGTTATTAGTTGACGCTGGCATATCAGATATTAACTAATAGATACTACGATATGGTTTATCGTTCGACGGCGCTCTGCTTATCTTCGTCACACAGCTCCTCATAACAACACTTTAATGAATGATTCTTTCTGGGGGGGAAAATGAGAAATGAATAAATAAAATCTGCCAATTATTTCTCTTTTAAATTTATTATTATGAAACGTCAAAGAAATAGGAAACACATGCCAATCAACACTTACCAGGTCACAGGGTGAGATCTTCAATTTGCCTGTCGTCCAAAACTTTGAACTTATTACTTTAAAATGACTTAAATGCTTGGTAGAATATCAAATAACGTGCATTTCCTTGACCATTAGATATATACGCAGCTCAAAACATCAGCATTGAGTCTAGAGTGCACATCTTGCAGCCAATTCTAAATGAAATGAAACTCTACTTTACAGTACTATGGATTAAAATCTTAAAGTAGAGTAAATGTCTTTCCACACCACCACATGGCACAGAAACAACCTCCAGACTTGACAAATGAGTGGGACAGGTGTGGCAAAGCACATGCACCAACTAAGCTGCAACTATAAGCCTCGTGTAAATCTATACCTATACAGCTGGTGGATTCCGTGGTCAAGGGCCTCAAATGCTGCAGCAGGCTGTCTGGTAGCCGTGACCCAGATCCACACCTCCCTGCCCCTCCACAGCTGCGGCGCATGCGCAGCATCTCTTTAATTCAGTTCATACCGAATATTACCATGCACAGCGACTCATGTTTATCCAACACAACAGTTGGCAAGTTGTTGACGTCCAGGCAATATATGTGCAATGCCAACACACTTTATTTTGATGTGAAGTTACACAAAGTTGTGATCGCAAAAACGAACACAAAAAAAACTACAAGTTCAACTCACGGCCACATATTGTACTTGATCCTCCTCGTCGCTGGAGAAATCCGCTGCGGTTCTCTGCTCGATGTGTTTTAAGTGCAGCTCCACGTAAACCTCCTTCCTGCTCTTGGCAGGTGGCAGCGCGACATTGTGGGCAACGAGGTCCGACTTCAGTCTGGATTTAGAGAGCTGAGCGGGGTCCTCCAGGAACAGCGACATGGCACGGGCACGACGCGGAGAGAGAACACGCGTTCACCGGCTGGACTTGATATATATATATATATATATATATATATGTGTGTGTGTATGAAACGTGCCGTGAGACCGATGAAGCCGACGGAGCTGACGTCACCCCGTAGAAACCCTCTCGCCCCAGGGAAGAAGAACCTGGCTGAGCGGAGGAGAACAGCTGCTCCCGGACACTTGATTGACAGCAATTGAACAATTCCGGTATTGAGGAACAAGCACTGCGAGCTAAACGTGTGTTGAGCTTTAATGTGTTTGTTTTGAAGTTCATTACTTTGCAATTAAAATCTTTTAATTACCTGATGATTCAAAAAAAGTGTTTGGTTAGCTCCTTATTTGATTAGTTGTTGGTTATATCATCGACTGTGTGTACGTGTATTTGTGTGTGTGTGTGTATATATATATATATATATATATATATATATATATATATATATATATACAGTATATAAGCATGTGTATATGTGTGTGTATATATATAATATATATATATATATAAGCATGTGTATATTTATGTGTATATATATATATATATACACATACATACATATATATGTATAGATATATATACAGTATATATATAGATATATATATATAAGCATGTGTATATTTATGTGTATATATATACACATACATACATATATATGTATATATATATATATATATATATATATATATATATATATATATATATATATATATATAGTAGTACAACAACGGTTTTACTTCAAAAACCCAATATTAAAAACGGGATATTTGTGTCCGTGTGAATACACTCAGTAAGTAAGGGTGTCAGTAAGCCATGGCAATTTAATTTATTAAAATAAATAAACAAGTGTTATTATTTACACTTGGGCTGTTCCATCTCTGGCATTTCAAAATGTATTCAGTGAAATAAAAATAAAAAGCCTATTGGGAACCCCACATTTCAAAGTTATGAAAGTTTGAATTGTCAGTGTAAATTCCTCCTGCCAAGCCGCAGCAATTGAAATGTGTACCTTTGACCTCCAGCCTTGACCCAGGCTCTGGCTGCTGTTGGTGTAGTAGTCGTCTCTCTGGTGCGTGTGGCTGCATTCTTACTGGAACGATGGATATCCACCAAGTGCACGTAGAGGTGGTGAGTCGTTCCTTTCCTAACATCTGTGAACAGATTGAAAGAAGAAAGAAAAAAACACTTTTTCAGGTGATTCGCTGTAAAAGCAAGAGGTGCAGAATTGTTCCATTGAGGACTTTTTCCCCCAACCCAACACCAGCAGGCACCTGTTCTAAAAAACACTTTGATTATCTATAAAACTTAAAATCATCAGTGGTCGAGATACAACTGAGTAAACCTGCTTCTTGGAACCGGCCTCTGGTGCTTTCAGAGATGTTATCAAAAAACATGATTATGGAAAACGTGTGGACGACTTTATAGAGTAAAACTTATCAACCCCAACCCCCTAACATCTGGTACTGTAGTGACAGTTATCCTTAAGCAGGTCCCTGATATAGAACCACATATAAGATTACATGCAATGGGGAATTCTGTAACCCTATGATGCACATGTCTATAATGTAAAATAAACTAGGGCTGCTCCCTCTTAGTCAATTAGTCCTTTTTTGATGCTAAATTACTTATTTTCAAGAAACTTATTAGCACATATTTTAAAGTGGTGTTTTTTTTTATTCTTTGTGGAGAAACAGAGTTTGACAGAACTGTCGATCAAAATCAACTAATCAATTAGCCGACAATATCGTGGGAATGTTAGTCGACTAAGTCTTTGGTTGAAGACAGCCCTATTATAAAGATCATTATAATGCGTTATAGTCTGCCTCCAGCGCTTTTAAATTATAGTTATAAGCTCTCAAATGTGCATAATGCTTTAATAATCATAAAACATTATAAAGCATTTTATAATGACTTCCAAGGAATTCTATCATAATACTTCTTAATTGTAGGTCACTAACTGACCATTTTGTTTTTGGCAAGGATCAGTGATTTATAATTCTCATAGTTGTAATACATCATAACATTTTTATAATTAATGATCACTGTTATACTGCATTATAATATGATTATGAATTACTCTGTGGTTATTGTTTGCTAAAAGTAAAGCACACAAAACACGTTTTACTTTACATAATGCCGACAATTACTATTTTGAGTACTTTATAGTCAGATTATGATGCATTATGAAAACATAACAATGTATTACAACTATTGGAATTATATTACCAGCAATTGTAAAGTATTACGACACTTGACCGTATAAGTGATTATACAATGCTTTATAATGTGTTATTATTATTATTATTTTAATCCATGAGTTCTTCTAACTATAATTATACTGTACTATAAGCAGATTATGACGCATTATAGTGAACACCACTCATTGCCAGAGGAAACATAAACAGATGAAGCAAAATGAGCCAAAGATGGGTTATTTTGTTTGTCTTTGGTGCAAATCGTACAAAACAGCTCAAATATATTTAATTAGATGCCTTTGCTATATCTTTGTGCTCATGAAATGACAATACAGCAGTTGTTTACATTGCTCCGCAGTGATATTTGAGTTTGAGTTGAGCAGACCGCACGCTGAGCTGTTTACTGTTGGGAATTTGAGCTGTATCGTTTTTAGATTGATCAACACAGTGTGATCAGTGGGGGCCTCCAGAGGTAGGAGTGGATTGACATTGCCTGATTAGGATCCATCACTTGTGAACACGTATGCGTTTTTATTGTTGGGTTATTTTGATTTTCTTGTTTGCTCGATTTTTCCACGCAGTGTGATTATGCAAGAACTGGTATTTTCACAATTTGGTGCTCCTACACAATTGGAGATGTACACCATTGTTGTAGAAATAGCAGCTGACATGTCAAGATATGCTGCAGTGGGTTTGCCTTGGTCGCTTTGTGCCTTTTGCTGAGTAAAAACGAATATTTACATTACTTTTGTTTGTTAAGAAAACTCCACAGAGCAATTTTGAAACTCACCCAGCCTGAACATCGCTGTTCATATATATCTCAATATGAAATATCGAGATCTCCGTAATTGGTCTGCAGGGATGTTTTACTGATACAGTATTGAACAGATCAAAGGAAAAGAGAAACATTAAAGAGCAGATTTCAAAGTGTACTTGGTTTAAAAACCTGGCGGCCAAGACAGCCATTTTTATATTTCTCCATAATGTAAAAAACATTTTTGTTCGCCTCTGAATATTTTTATCCCATAGATAGCACAGCTGTGGCATAATATGCTAGTCTTCACATACTTATATGATGTCATTGCTGCAGATAATCATTTTCTCAAATGATTTTGGTGATAACCTCTTGAAGTGTTAGGCCGACAGATAAAAACGATGTAGTTGAATTATGTTGCCCCGTTATTTTATTAATAGGAACACATCAAAATATTTGATTTTATGTACATGTAAATGAAATCTCCAGCAATAACGTAGGTATAATTATTTTGCTAATCTGATAAGTGGATGTATCTGTAGGTTTATGTAAAGCTCTATGAGACTAATGATGTCATACGACATACAAGTTTAAGTTTTAAAACATGCAGGATAGGCTTAACGTCCACTTTTAGACAACTGGTGTTGTAGATCATCACAGAGTCCTTGAATTAAACATCTCTGGATGCACAGAGTTGAGACGTCCAACGTAACGAGAGATGCATGACATAGATGCTGTTGACAGCTTTTGTTGACACCCTTACATAATATTGTAGATGCCCCAATTAGCCGGGCTAAAAAAAAAGAAGAAGCTAAACTTTCGTTTGAAAAAATAATTATACTTGGTTTTTATACGTTTTGATTATGTTGTTCACTGACTAGTTTGATTAGGGATAAATGACGTTTGCGAATAGCAGAGAACTTTAGCAAAGACATCCTAGAAAAGGATGTGAAAGTCTTCAATCCCACTCCCTCGGGTGACTGTCCACCGTGTGTCCAATGGCTTTAAACCCTACATGAAATGTTAGAACGAACTCACATAGGAATAGAAAGCCATAAGACACAGTTGTGGTTTAATTTAGAAGACAATAATACAAAATTAGTGACTGATGCAGTCTGAGAAAGGCTGAAAGCTTGAAAGCAAAAAGAAAAGGGGGAAAAAACAGAAGCATGCTGCAGAAAGCATTCAGGATTTAAAACTCACATTGGCATGCATAATTATTTAAGAGAAACTGTACGTCTTCATCTGAGGCCCAGGGGAGTAAAATGAAACTGTCTTGTTAGTCTTGAGACGGAAGGAATTGTATTTTTCCGAGACTCAAACAAATTGACCCCTTGTCTGACGCTTTACAGCAATACCCTGCAAGCTATTCAACTCCTCGGGGAGCTCTGCAGAATAATCTTTGATTAAAAATGCCCTTTTAAACTGGGAGACTGCAGGGAAAAGGTGCAATCGTAATCAAAAGGATTCTGCCTCTGAATTCCAAACGGATGACATAACGTATTCTGTAGCGATCCTCTGCCATATTCTTCCACGAGCACAAAGGAGATCATCACCTCAGCATTTTTGTATTCCACTGCCGGGCACAGCGAGCCTCACAGTTGTTATCGAGTTGTTGCGTCTGTGGTGTCCAGAACATTTTATGTCATTTTCAACATTTCCATGCAGCATATCTCTTGTACCTCCTTTGAAGAGTCGAGCATAATTAATGCACAGGAAAACTAATATACTTAGTGGGTTTCATACATGCTCCCACAACTCTTTAAACGTAAAGAAGTTTAATAGAAGATTGTATCTCTCTGTGTTGGACTGAAGCAGCAGACTGTTTACCACTATTTTTAACCGTTGGAAATGCAGACTCAGCAAAACTTGATGCAATGGAGGCCAAATCTGCACAACCCAGATGTCTGCTCAGAAAAACAGTAGCCTTTATAAAAACATGAAAGATATCTAGTGGAAAGAGAAACCGGGCTACTGTAGAGGACAGAGGAGGCATTTGTTGACATTGTATCAAGTGCAACGCTGAGATATTTGAGAGGCACAGAGGGGCCAGGTATTTGTCAGTCAGTGTTTCTTGTCTCCAACTCAAACAACAAAAGCCCCATTGAGACCGCTACTTTTTTTTTTTTCTCTCCGAACAAGCACACAAAGCTTCCTGTACTCGGCTGCAACTGTCCGGTACTGAGAACCACGTCTGGTCGTCTTTCCGTGCACCTGTTTCAAGTTGTTCTGGCTGAGCAAGATTGTAAAAAAAACACTTTGTTATAAAGTTTCACATCTTTTCTCAAAAGCTTTGCCACATTTGAAAATTGGCTCTTTTCTTTCTTTTTTTTATCCCGTAGTTGCAAGATGTCCAAACTTTCTCTTGAAACTTTTTTTTCTGAAGAGATGCAGAAAACACAATGAAGTTAAGTGTGATTTTTAAAGTTTGTCAGCCTAACCAAACATCCATCGGTGAACACATTCAGATTGATATCTCAATGGCCTCACATGTGCTGGATATTCACATAACCTCTGACAGAGAACATTATGGGGGGGAATCGTTTACTCGATTAGCCTTTTTCCAGCTTTTAAAAAAAGACCACTGCCTCTGAGCTCCAAGGGAGCCGGTTCTCATGCATGTCTCAGCATAAATTAGTAAAGCCCCTGTGTCAGACTCTGTCCAGACAAGAAGGTGAATCTCAGCCACAGGGAGGATTAGCTTTTATCCCTAAACATCGTACATGGGTCCCTCTTTGCTCCAAGCCAATTCGTGATCAGATGTTTTTATTGGCTTTAGCTTTTCTTTCATATATGTTATTACATTCCTCTGTTTGTTTTTTTGACAGAAGAGTATGAGGAGTGTGGTATATTCTCTCTCAAGAATTGTAAATGCAAAGCTATAACAATAAAGCAAGGGACTAATATTCCACAATTTGACATTTAGACATTGATCTTGAAAATAAAGAGGGGTGGCACCTGTTTTCTTATCCTATGCAGTACTCCCTTTTCACAGATTACAAACACACCTAAGTACCTTCCAGACGAGACAACCAGCTCACATTGAAACACTGCAGACAACCCATGAAAGCCTCAAGAGTACCGAGTACCACTGTCATTGTCATTCTTTACACTTCTGAGAGCAGCAGTGACGTGCATTTAGTGCAGCTCGTATTCACATGCTATAAATCCGACTCTTACCTCCTTCTCCCTCTCCTGCCGTCCCTCGCTGGAACGAGTATGGCATCCCCTCAGCCTAATACTGTATGGTGAGACAATGGGTCGTGGGGGGAGGAGGAGTTACTGTGTGAGCAGGAGCGAGAGTGGGGAGGAAGGGGGAGTAAAAGAGAGAGAGAGAGAGAGAGCTCTCACAATACTCTCAAACCACGAATCTGACAAAACGTTGGATGAATGGCAATTCTTGAACCCCCCCCCCCCCCCCACACACACACACACACACACACACACACACACACACACACACCCTCAGATGCAATGTCAGAGAAAAACAGTAACCAGAAAACCCTCTTCACGTGGGAAATGTAAGGAAAAACAAGAAACTGTGAGAGAATGGGTCCTGGATTTAAACAAGTCCCTTTCTTTGGCTTTCGCTGAATGAGTTCTTAAGATTCCAAGTTGGCAGAGTGCCCATGGGTCCTGGATGGAAAAAGGATAAAAGAGGGGCTGAGGTAGGGGGGCTCCCTATTGTGTTTGTTCCCTTCCTTTCAGTCCTGGCCCTCGAGTTGATCTTTGCAGCCAGTTGCTAAATATTCCGGTCACTTATTCCCTTCACTTGTATACAGAAGGTTTTTTTTTATTTTCTTCGCATTTTCATCTGGATTGATGCACAACTTTTCACCCTGCACACATACAGTATTGGGCAGTTTTGGGGTGGATGGTTTAAAGCAAGAGGCAGAATGTTATTTCTCCTGGTGAATGTGGGATGGAGACAGCAGGTGCTGTTGCCCCTCTCTGAGTCACAGACAGCTTTTCCCCCCTCGATCCATTTCCTCTACTAATACACCCTCCTCATCCTGTCTACTTGAGGAAGGGGGGGGGGGGGGGGGGTGATAGATGGCGTCTGTATGATGAAGCACAATAAAACAAAAAGATAGTTTGTTGAAGGTTGTTTTGGAGCGTTAGTCGCATCGTCCTGACCCAGAGTGGCTGAGTGTGCCACAGGGTGAAGGCGATGATGATGGAGAGGCTGTCGAGGATGAACGCGACCGCATCTCTTGTCAGTCACCCCCCTGTGCTTCTCACCGCTGCATCAGTGGCGCAAGAGAAGCCCTGTTTTCACTCACAGTCTATCCTCCTCCTCCTCCCTACCCACAAACCCTTCCTTACCCTCTCCTTCTCTCTCTCTCTCTCTCTCTCTAATAGACACACAGGCTGGGTTCATTACTATTCACCAGGTTTCACTCGGACACGCATCATTGCTCCACTCTCTACAACTGTGTCGGGGCGGAGGGGGGAGAGAGGGTACGGGGGAGAAGAAGGAAGAAGGAAGAAGCAAGACACGTCTCATGATAGAAATGAATAGATCACCATTGTTGTTTTCTGTGCCCGGATGTTTGTGTACAAACATATTTCCAGTTGTTCACCGACATAAATATCTTCAGGACAACAAAGCTAGTTCAGTCCTCAAAACAGAGAATGGGTTTTCCTTTGGGTTTTTTTTAGTTGTTGTTCACTTCCCTTTCATTAAATCCAATGAGGTCGTACACTCTATCACGGTTGAAGTTATTATTATTATTATGTTGGCGAAGCCTTCTGAACTCTGTCACACTCATTTCAGGAGAAAAAAAAGTACTTCCAACTAATCCTTCTTTTATGCTACTTCCGGTTTTACTGTTTAGTCATCAGTTCACAATAGATAGGACAGATCACACTGATTCATAGAAGTGGAGCTAAATCACAAGGGAGGAGAACATCTGCTACCGTGGCAACCTCCACATGAAATCATACCAATTTGATTGTGTCTCTGTGTTATTGGCCTTGAGCTACTTTTCGGGCTGGAGCAATATATTGGAGGGACTTTTAATAATTATGCAACCTTTCTTCTTGGTTTGTATCATTTCATGTTTTTAGAATACAGTAGACTCCTCTCTGCAATGAAGGGCGTTACACTTGGAAACAGCTTTCTGCATTTTAAGGATTCAAACAAACAAATGAATCATTTGTATGAGAATCTGCGAACACAGAGGACGCAACTGTTTTCACAAAGGAACGGTCGTGTTATTGACTTTAAACAAGAGCTAAAATTATCACCTAATCATTTCAGTCATTTCTTTTTTTTTTTTATTAAATATCTATAGTTTCTTTACCATTGTTTGGACCAACCAAGCAATGTGAGTTTTTTTTACTTTAAAGCTTCTGGCATTTTTATCACTACTTTCTAATATTCTATATCATCAGTTGCAGCCTCACAGTTTAAACCATGTGAGCTGGACTTGAGTGGCATTTGATGAGTGATGCGTCCCAGGGTGTGTTGTAACGTTTTAAAACAGAGCCCACCTCACACCCTTAAGGATTGATTTAGTGTCAGCTTCACTGCATAATCCCTGCTCAGCCTTTAGAAGTGATGTACTGTGGAGTAATATTAATTACAACAATGTTTGTCAGACGGTCAGAAAGTGTAGATACAGAAACCGAAAAAGTAATTGACCTCTGATAAACAATTCACTATAAGACTAACAGCATTGATCATTGAAGTATAAGTATCCAACATCCCAGTGATCAATAGTCTGCAGAGGGCTCCAGATGTGACCGGCTGCCGCTCTCTGGGTGGGAATTTGAAGCCTTTGGATACGCATCAGCGCTCCACTGAACTTAAACTTGTATTCACATAATATTCAAGCCAGGACTGTTGGAGAATAAAGCTCTGCACTCAGTCTCGATACACTACAAAAGTCAAATGACATCCTGAAAGACCTAATGATCAGAGTACAAGGGCCTCCTGTTTATATACCAATATGCAACAGCAAATAATATTTGTTTGAAAATATCATGCCTTTGTTCATGAACATTATTAGAACAAAATTGATACTAAATGTTCACGGAAAGTGTATTTTGTTGATTTCCTTTAAATTCCCTCTGAAAAGACCAAATCAGCATGTAGCAACTAAACCCTGATTGTGTGTCGGGGTTACACAGCCCTCGGTTTAAGAAGAGGTCCAATAGGATACAAGCTTTGTTCGCTGGGATTCTTCCTACCGTTCATACCGGCCAGCACAAGATTCCCTTCTGGTGGACTTTCAATGTTAATGGTGGGAGACTTCATCCAGACTCCTCGTTCATGTGCAAAAAAAAAAAAAACATTTCAAAGTTGAGCTGAAACTCATGTGACGCATCAGCAGTCTGAAAGATAACCACCCAAACTCAAAGTTACAATCACTTTAGAACTAAATCTCCCCTCTGTGCTACTATCCACATATAGTTCCACATCAAAGCATAACTGGCCAATTAAATATAAGTAAGTACTACTTTTTAGATGCAAAGAGTTATCCGTTTTATAGACATGACTTTACATGAAAGTGACCCTTCATTTTCTCTGTCTCTCTCTCTCTCTAAACTCCGAATGATTTGATGACTTTATAATCTGCTCATGTACCGACCCTCATGAGTGCTTTATGTTTTAACTGCAAGCTAGTTTGAAAGCCCAGAGCCTCGAAGAACGGAACCGTTTTGCCCCGCAGCCATGCCTGTTTGCATGCCACATATCCGTGGCTCTATTCTGGGCCTGAGGAGATGTGTGTGCACTGCAGGGGCATTTCCATCGCGAGCTGCCGGGGACCGACTGGAGGAATACAGTTATGTGGCAGCGGCATTCCTTCTTGCTCTAAGAGCAGCCTGTATCATGTCAAGTATAGCTAATCCGCTCTCTTGTGTTAATGCATACACTGACTAAATCACGCGTGTCCGTCGGACTTGACAAGTAATAATAAACAAACACACTGTGACTTCCTCCTTCTCAAAGACCTCGAAAGGTTTATGTTGCTCTCACGTATTAATAAATATACACATCCACAGGCTTATGAAGAAATATAGAGGGCTTTGGAGGTATTAGCATGTAATCCGTGGCATTTGTTATTATTGTATCATATACGTCAGCATGTGCTTTTCTCTGCAGGCTCACTGGAACCATATTGGCTTTGCACAGACTTACTCACTGGCACGGAGCCCATTACTGGTCTGCTCCCTTCTTTTCTCTCTGAGCATATCTCCCCTCAAACTAGTAATCACTGTTTACATTTAAATTGCACCATCTTACTGTTTATCCATAAGGCTGGTACTGGGTGTAGGCCTTTGTGCTTTCTGCCCCTGCAGCCTGGAACCGATTGCAGCTAGACCTGCAGCTAGACCTGCAGACAGACCTTCAGATAGACCTGCAGATAGACCTGCAGATAGACCTGCATATATAGACCTGCAAAGACCTGCAGACAGACCTGCAGATAGACCTGCAAAGACCTGTAGCTAGACCTGCAGACAAACCTGCAGACAGACCTGCAGATAGACCTGCAGATAGACCTGCAGCTAGACCTGCAGACAGACCTGCAGATATACCTGTAGCTAGACCTGCAAAGACCTGTAGCTAGACCTGCAGACAAACCTGCAGACAGACCTGCAGACAGACCTGCAGATAGACCTGCAGCTAGACCTGCAGACAGACCTGCAGATATACCTGTAGCTAGACCTGCAGCTAGACCTGCAGACATACCTGCAGCTAGACCTGCAGCTAGACCTGCAGACAGACCTGCAGACAGACCTGCAGACAGACCTGCAGCTAGACCTGCAGATAGACCTGCAGACATACCTGCAGCTAGACCTGCAGACAGACCTGCAGACAGACCTGCAGCTAGACCTGCAGACAGACCTGCAGACAGACCTGCAGCTAGACCTGCAGCTAGACTTGCAGACAGACTTGCAGACAGACCTGCAGCGAGATAGGTTGATCCCAGTTAGAACTTGAAAAAATATTGCGAAAGGTTTGGAGGCTAATTTAATAAACAGCTATTTATGTTTCCTCCTGTCTGTGTTCCTGGGCATGTGACTATATAGTTAATACTGTGTGTTCTGTATTAGTGTTTTAAAAAAAAAAAAATGTTTGATTGTCTACTGCGTCTTAAAATGTCAAATTTGATGTGTTTTTAAAGGTTTGTGTATGTCTCGCATTGAAACCCTTTGCTGTCGTGTTGGCCAGGGCTCTCTTGAAAAAGGGATGTTCTAATCTCAATGAGAGCTTCCTGGTTAAATACAGGTTTGACACACAAAAAGAACAATATGCCGAGGTAAAGGCAGAGAGACAAATGTGTTTAGGATTCCTGTCACATTGTCCTGGAACTGTCTCAGGATGAGGTGCATGTCAATGCCGTCTGTGGTGTCTTATCTCTGCACGTGGCTGCCATCAGCATGTGTCAGAGGTGTATTGTGCTCAGTGTGATAGAGATAGAGAGAGAGCAACAATCTCATTCCATAGAGATGAACCAGGATTTATTTTCTCTTGAATTGTGGATGAATGCAATGCTTTTACCCCATCTAGTGTTGAAACCGTGTGTCGAAAAAATGCTCCCCTAAAAAATGTTTTCTAAAGAATGTTTTCCACATTGTTATTTCACTGTTGTTTTAGCATTCATCTGCCGAAGGGGGAAAAAATGATATGTACTCACCTGAAAAGCAATGTGGAAAGCTGAAGCTTCTGGTGCAGACACCACGTTTCAGTGAAATAGGAAACGTCCTGTGTCCAGCCGATAAACTTTCGAGAATAACAATATTTGCCAGAGTGAGGATAAAAACATAAAGAAGTTACTGAATTTTTTTGGTGTGGAGCAGCGCAAATGATCTCTACCTCCTTCTGTTTCATGGATTGTGGAGGTCCATTCATACATTGTCATATTCATGTAATGTGTTTATGTAACTCTGTAACGCTGTTCATCTGTACACATGACATATGTTGCTTCTGTCCATCCGGGGAGAGGGATCCTCCTCTGTTGCTCTCCTGAAGGTTTCTTCCCTTTTTTCCCTGTGAAAGGTTATTTTTTGGGAGTTTTTCCTGATCCGATGTGAGGTCCTGGAACAGGGATGTCGTATGTGTACAGGTTGTAAAGCCCTCTGAGGCAAATTTGTAATTTGTGATATTGGGCTATACAAAATAAACTGAATTGAATTGAATTGAATTGAAATTTAAATTATTCCGAGCATATTGTTTCTGCATTGAGCTCGACGTGTCTGGAGGTGTGTGTGAGAGTGTTAAACCAAAAATACAAGTTAAGAAATTCTGGTGATACATTTACTTTTATAAAACGAGGAGCAGCCGTGCACTTATTCGCCCGCTCACTGCCTTCAAGTGCACCGACATTTCGAGAATGTTGTGTTCTTTAATTAGCAAACACAGTCCAGTAACTCTCTTCTTAATCTAATCTGTGTAAATGATATGTTAATTCAAAAACAGATGTCCTACTTAAGTAACTTGAGGTCGATTTTTAACACCCGCACGCCTCCGAGATTGTGTTAGTTGACAATTACCTGGAGAAGTCATATCGTGTTGCTGTGTCTCCAGAAGAGGAAGCGGATGTTAATGAATGCCTTTTGTATAAACACACATATTTCTCAGCTTTCAATACCTGACCAGCATCTCCACCTTGCAGGGCATGTTGGCAAATCAGTTACACAGCTGAGCTTTGGTGGATCCTGGCATAAGCTCTCCACTGTGAAGACAGACACAGTCACAGGGAAATGTGTCACAGGTAACGTATATAAGACGGAGAACATGGATATGAATCATACGTGTCTAGAGACAAATTAACTTACAAAGTAGCTAGTTAAGTAACAATAAAGTAACATGGATTCAAGATAGTTGATTAGTGAGAGCAAAAGATTGCATGCTTAAAACAAAAAGGTCCAGTAAAGCAACCGCATAAAGATTAGTGTTATTATAATGCAAATGTGCAACACGTATAACTCAGCGTGCCTTTAATGGTGTCAGAGTATTCCACAAAATGTTTAATAAAGATGCCTACATTTGCAGCTTGAATATGTATCGAGTTTTTTCTCGTTTCAATCTTGCCGGAAGCCCATATTTGGCCATAACCAGTCGAGCTTTGCTTCTCCCATGCAATCATTCAAGGGATTAGTTATTAAATCCTTTCTTTTATTCATCCAACTGAGGGCCAAGTAATACAACGCATATGAAATACACATTTTCTTTGCACACGGAACAGTTAAGTGTAAGAATTCAAAATATCTAAATCATGCGATAGCCGTGAGATGCTCAGTATCTGCCCGTTTCTTCTCAGGTTGACATCCGTCCTTAAATGGGGTCAAGCTAAACATTGTAGTGTCATATTGTACATATTGACCTGACTGGCCTACCTGAACTTTAGACGGACCCACACACACACACACACACACACACGCTGGCAATAAACTATACACCTTTATTCACTTCAGTTCAGACATCAGTCTACAATAAATCACCAAATGCCATAAAGACAGGATGCCAACACCATCATGTCAATGGTAAAACGCTAATGTTTAGCGTGTTTGTCGTTTACCAAATTCAACGCCTTAGTTTATTACGTTAGCATGCTAACATTGGCTAATTAGCGATGAATAAACTATTGCTGATACTGACGGGGTTTTTGGTCAAACTAAAGTATTGGACAAATTAAAATGTTGACGTGATTATGGCATTAGATTAAAAGTCTGGGAATAACTAAAGTCACTCAAATTCATCGGTACCATGGATATTTACACCATTTTCATGGTAATTCATCCATTAGTTGTTAGTCAGTCTGGACCAAAGAATTGCATTGACCAACCACATCGCCACAGTGGCTATAAAGAGAGGATACATTTATTATTTATTGAAAGTTTTGTAATTTCTGGCTGCATTCAAAAAAATCTTGCCAGGGACAGCAGATGAAATTAGCCTAACTTACAGTTTTACTGTTGATTGGTATTGGTATTTATTCCTTTTGCAATAAGTACCGCGCGTTTGTCGAGGTAGAGAAAAGACAACCTGTGTGTCATTGCTTCCTTGATGAAACACTTTCCATTGATAGGGTTGGAAGTGCCCCGACAATATAAATGCACATTTTCTGCTCGCATTTCAACACAGACTTTTCTTCATTGCTAATCATTGACATCATTGAAAAAAGTCATATTATTGTTGGAAGAATCTCCACTTCAACCATTAACTAAAAAGGACATCCTTTTCAGTTAAGAAACCCAAAGAGCAGGGCGCTAAAAGATTTAAAAGAGATCCAGAAGCTGGTTTTACGACAAAAAACATCCACACAACGTACTATTGTGAGAGCGTAACACTTGGTCGTGAGAACATCTCGGGCAGTCGGTTTCCCTGAGGTGCATCTACCTTTACTGTGGTCAAGATGTTTGTGGATGAGCGGATCGTGACTCTATTCAAAAGAAATGCCCATCACACACTGACCTATTGGAGTGTTTTCTTCAGCTTTGGACTCTGCATCGCTTTCCTTGGACCCACGATTTTGGACTTGCAATGTCAAACACAATCCACACTTAGTCAGATTACCTGGGTGTTCTTTTCCCAGCAGTTCTGCTTGTTGATTGGCAGCTCTATCGGTGGTGTTTTCAAGAGGACGTAAGTGTGACTCCCCAGACTTTGCTCTGCAGGCGTGCATGAATAATCTGGAAACAATGTACTGCCATTCTAACCTAAAGGTCTCTTTTCTTGTTTCAAAGGTTATTCAGTGCTCTAGCTGCCTTATTTGTCTCTGCTCTCACCATCTCTGTCATATTTGCCATCATCCCTGTGTGCAATAATGTTCTCCTGCTTGCCATCGCCATGGCCGTGTCCGGGTTTGCGATGGGCATTATTGACACCATCGCCAACATCCAACTGGTGACCATCTATCAGAGGGATTCGGCTGTTTTCTTACAGGTAAAAAAACATCCCGCGTTCGCTTTACCTCACCTGTAGACATTTGACGTTATAGCATTTGCATTTGATGAACAATTAATAGAAGAGAATTGAAAGAGTTTTTAAGTCATGAGCTTCACTTTTCATTTCCACAGGCTCTTCATTTCTTCATTGGGTTCGGAGCCCTGGTGAGCCCACTGATTGCCGATCCTTTCCTCTCCGAGACGGGCTGTGGGAACCACACAGGGAACGTGACGGAGACCATGCATCATTTCAGGAACATGCTGAGGAACAGTCCGATTGCAGAGCACAACATAAATCAGAGCCTCGTGCCCCACGAGGGAGGGCAAGAGGAGTCAAATGTGCACTATGCTTTCTGGATCATGGCCCTTATCAATGTGAGACGTCGGTCAGATATACAGCAGTAGATGAGCAGGAGGAGAGTTCATCTTTTTTCCCAATCTGCTATTTTTAGTTTAAAATGAATATGAATTGTGCACCCTCAGCTGCCCGTGCCCATTGCAGTCCTGTTCCTGATGTATCGGGAGCAACTGATCCCATGTTGCCCCAGCGGCACTCCTCGTCTTCTGGACAAAGATGAACTAGCTATGGAGAACCAGCCGGGGGCCGAGGGCTCGGAAGTGGAGCAAAAGGAACATGAAGCTGGAGGTAAAGACGTGGAAGAAGTGCTTTATATACAGGACTCTTATCTTTCAGTCAGCTTAGGCCAAAAAAGAAAAAAGAAATGACTATAAATGCCATTCTGTGTGCGACAATCTGTTACCCGTGACCCTCGCACTCTGCTACAGGTCACGGGGATATCTTCAGCTGCTGTCGGAATGATAACCTGCGCGGGCTGCCAATATCCTTCTTTATGATTCACATCCTCGGTGGGATGGTGCTCTTCATGACCGATGGCATTGTGGTGAGTGAGGGGGGTGCAGATAAATAATAAGATGCGCATTTCACTTACTATGTTCAACATAAAATGTTATGAATGCATATAAAATCTGGTCCACATCAAACTCAAGAAAGCAGAGCAGATGACAGAATCTGCCTTTTCTTCCCAGGGTGCGTATGCCGGCTTTGTCTACACTTACGGCGTGTCACCGCCTATGTCATTGCCACATAAGACAGCTGGTTACCTGGCCAGCATCTTTTGGGCGGCGATCACAGCCGGACGTCTTTTGTCCATTCCACTTTCGTACCGTTTCCAGCCTGTGAGACTGCTCGTGTTTAACCTGGTGAGGCCTAGAACACATTCAGAGTGGCGTTGTCGATGGCACATGCACATAGAAACGTACGAGTCAAACACCTCATTGATATTTCTCTCTCTTCTTTGTAGGCCGGTGCTATTGTTACTGTCTTGATGCTGCTTATTTTCTACACCAGCAACAGCTTCCTTTTTGCCGGGACCTTTTTATGTGGGCTTTTCCTCAGCAGCATATTCCCCTGTATGCTCGCCTACACTGAAGACATCCTTGATTATCAGGGTATAATGATACGTTTCCAGCACAATAATTACAACACAATAGTCGATACAAAGCAGGGAGAGGAAATAAACCACGCATTTCTTTTTTTTTTTGCAGGGTGTGCAACGTCAGTGCTGGTGACAAGTGCAGGGATGGGAGAGATGGTGATGCAGGTTGTGGTTGGCTCAGTAAGTCTTGATGAGTATCTCCGTCATTGTAGAATTGTGTGAACAACCCAGCAGAGATTTGGGATTTGTGTTGAGTAGTTTCTTGTCGCTATCTCATCCCCAGATTATCCAGACTGAAGGCAGCTACAGCTTCCTGCTGTGCGGAATGATAATCGCCTGCCTTGGTTTTATCTTCTTCATCGGTCTCCTGCTGTTCCATCGAATGCACAGAAATTACCTCACAGGTACACAGTATCAGCCAGCACCCTCATACAACGGCTGCCTACGGTTTGTTTATTTATTCATTTCACACTCATCACACTCGTACTCCCTCTGCATCCCAACAGGAACAAAGAAAAAGTCAGCCATGGTGGAGGAGCGGGCAAGAGAGCAGAATGGATCGGCCCAAACCGAGCAGAAACAGGAGCCGGGGAGCAGCTGAGAGGGGAAGCAGCTGTGTTTTGTCCTTTAGTGGCTACTGTAGGAGATGAACTATTACAACAATTTATCTTCAGAGATATTTTACCAAAGCCTAGCAAAATAAACGTTGTGCTGTGTTATTGTTGTTGTGCTGGAAATGACAAATGGACGCCAAGTAGATGGTGTGCTACTGTTAGCGGTTATAGTTCAAACTCTTCGAATTCTTTTTCTTCTGTTAATCAAAAAGACAGTGTTCATCAAATTGGGGATTGTTGTGGTGTTTTACATTTCATCAAGGTGTGAAATCTTCGATCTTCGATACAAGGATTATGATTACCAGTAGCATACTTTTTTAAAATCTGTTTCAATGGTTTTCTCTTTGTCGTTTATTTTTTAATCTTTTGTTTTCATATTGTTTTACGTGTGTGTGCGTATCTTTTGGCATATGTACATGGATTACTATATAATATGTGTATTAATAAACAATTATACTGATCTGGTGTACATAGTGTGGGTTTGATCGATATAGAGACAATTCTGACACCGCATTTTATAATTGACATCGAAATACATACAACACACGTGCAGTGATTCAAATGTTTATTTTCTTTGCTTTCAGAATTAACAAGAGGACAACCTCAGGTTTTACACTGTTAAACATCCAATGTAGAAGCAAGGACTTTGTACTTAAAGAAGTTGGCCCCTGAGAATTAAGAACAGTGTAAAAAAAAGAGTCATCCAGCCTTTTAATAGTTAGCTAGTCAATCTATAACTTCGGCTTCAAGCCCAGTTGCAACAAGTACAGGAGGTGTCAAAGACCAGGCCGGCACCACAGTGATTGAAGTAGCTTCTGCCGTTGCTGCAGTTGTAGAATTGGTTCTTGTTTTTTGGGTTGGGGTACATGCCAGCGGCCTTTCCAGTGCAGAATCCGCTGTCCATGCCAGCGGTGCCAGTGTTCCCACTAGTGGAGCTACCGCTGCCGGAGCCCTTTCCGGAGCCGGAGCCGGAGCCGGAGCCGGAGCCGGAGCCGGATGTCGTGCTCATTCCTACAATTGGAGGAACGGGAGTGGCAGGAGGGGCGCAGGCTGAAAAACACAACAAATCCATTACTTACCAAGTACATTTCTCAACATGTTTTACATTGATCACCTGTGATAAATATATTTAAAGTCTTACATGCATCTTCCAGATTGAGGCCCTTTTTGAGAACATTAATCAGTGGGTATTTTCCCTGGTTACAGAAAGTGCCCATGTAGTCATCCATGTCGAGGGTCCACACCATGGCGCCTCCAAATTGACTCTTTGTCAGCCAGTCAACCTACAGACAGGCAGATGTCAAAAACATAGCATTGTGATGCAGCAACTGCAGCAAGACCCAATATACAGAAAACAGGGTATCAAATAGTAATATTTCAACACATTTGCCAATATGTAACCTCGACAGTTAATGTAGATTGGGGAACATTTTTAGCTCAGAGCTCATTTACGCCAGCAGACAGATTGGGCCGTCGAAAGAGTAAAACAAGTATTCTGTGCAGTTCTGTTACCTTGAGCTGGAAGCTCTTCATGTTGTCATAGCCCACCCACTGGTTTCCCTTATAGGCATATGGTACATCCTGGGCCGTGTTCCAAACCTCAGTTGCTCCTTCTTTCAAAAAGCCGCAGATCTGTAATTTTTCACAAAGCAGTGCATTAATGATCGCCTCGAGTGTTTAAACACTGTGAAAAAGCAACCGACTCTATCTTAGAGTATAAAGAAGAATATTCTCTGCGACTTTATTGCAATAATAAGAAAGCGTACCTCAAAGTAAGCGAGCTCTCCAGCCTCTTGTGTGTATTTTCCTGGAGTTCCAGCTCCGGCAATGGGTGCTCCAACGCCATGGTTAGCAGGGTTCCTCAGAGTGAATGTGTTGCCATATGTTGGGAAACCAACAATCAGCTTCTCAGCCGGGGCTCCCTGGTTCTTATAGTAGTTCATGGCGTAGTCCTGGAACAAAGAAAAATGAAATATATACGTGGCTCTGGAACTAGAAAATGTATTCTGCAGATAAATATCGCAGACTGTGGGTGGATTCTTTATTTACACAAGCCCAGTTTTTGGTGAATTTCGCTGTGAGGATGTTCAAGTACTCACCACATTGAAATAGATTAAACTGTCATGGTCCTCTGGGCCTCTAAACAGGGGACTGCACTCGCCAGTCACGGGGTCCCAGGAGCCGTGGAAGTCATATGTCATCACGTTCAACATGTCCAGGGCCCTGGGTGTGTGGACAACACGGAGGCAACGTTAACACACGCACATTGAGGATTTTAATTAAATAGGTTGAGAATTCCAGAGTCGTTGCATTCCACTGTGAGCCATTAAAGATGCTGTGGATCAGATTGGACCCACCACACATATCGCTTTAAGTGCTTACTGGCCGAGCTTGGGAATCTGATAAGCCGATTCGATGGTGCCCTTTCCAGCCGACACAGCAGCGGACATCAGAAGACGAGCCCTGTTGGTCTGCTTGGCCTCACTCTCAAAGGCGGCTCTCATCTCCTGTTGAATGTCAACAGATGTACAATATTTAGTATCAAACCAAAACCAAAGGGATTTATTGTGGCCCAAAAACATTTGAGACAAGCTCAAGCAGTTAGATTCGCTATCAGGAAATGGAATTATTCAAATGGCAATGGGGAATGAAAGACTGCAGAAACTACGCGGTGACTAACCTCCAGGAAAACCGAGTAGTACTGCTTGTCCTGAGGGGGGCCTCCTCTGTTGGCCGGATACTCCCAGTCAATGTCAAGTCCATCGAACTCATACTTCCTCAGGAACGAGATGACCGACTTGATGAAAGTCAGACGGTTGGCAGAGCTCAAAACCATTTGTGAAAATCTAATGTGGGGAACAGAAATAAATTGTATTAAATCGGAAGATTTTCACTATTTAGAGAGTCCAAGTCTGCCGATATCTGTAGATTATCTCACCCTGCGGAGCCAAAGTTCCATCCTCCAACAGACAGAAGAGTCTTCAGGTTGCCATTCCTGCCAAGGAATCAGACGGGTTTTTTTTACAAAGCGACAACCACTAAAAACACACCTTCATTCTTAACTGTGCTTCATTGGTCAAACTTTATTGTTTTTTTTAAAGAGGAAAGAGACATTTTTCCTGTAACTCACTTGTTCTTCAGGGCGTTGAACTGACCGTAGAGCTCCACATCGTTCCACTCATAGGTGGCCAGTTCGTTGTTCTTTATGGTGGCGAAGGCATACAGAAGATGGGTACAAAGGCATGGGTCGACGTCATTGGGCATATAAATGGTTGGAGGTGGTCTGTACTGTGCCCAGTTTGTAAAGTAGCACGATAGGATGAAGGATGAGCCTTTGATTGGAAAGAAGGTTGTTATTATTAACGACCAAACACCTATTGTATGTAACGCATCGTATGACCAAATTAAACATGCACACTGTATCCATATATTCATAGATGACTTACCGAGCTGCGCGTGCAGCAGCAGGGCCAGAGCTGTAAGATTAAAAGAATCACGTTATCTTTGAGTAAAAAGACATTTTTATAATAGTGCTCAAAATTGCCCTTTACAAATGGCTTAAAATATACTATGTATCCAAATCCTGGAAGTACCAATTACCATGGTAGTTATTACATGGTATTACTTTTTCTCTGCACGTAGCAGAGAAAAAGGTTTCAAAATGCAGCAGCGCTGACTTACCCGTCACAAACAGTACTTTGCCCATGACTACCTTTTACAAGGAGGTCATCTAACAGGGGTACTCACTTTTATACACTCACAGTTTGCTCAAACTTAACAAAATTGGGACATCTGCCAAAAAGGTGTTTATTTTGCAAAAGATTGTTCCAGAGAAGGTTATCAAATGTGCAGATTAATTAGGAGTAATATGTGATTACTTATCACATTTCCAGACATGTTTTCCCACTTTCTCCTTGCGTGAAGGACTCATTTATCCAAACGGGAGCATAATCTACAAAAAAAGCAAATACAATGCAGAAAATAGGGTTACGGCATGTATTAAAAGTTGCATAAACATCATAAGAACATTAAAGAATTTGTCACAAATGTTTTGTTGGGATGTAGGAAATGACATTTCACCATTATTATGCCCGACTTGACAGGAAATATTCTTCACTCATATCAGGAAGAAAAACATTGAAATGTTTTAAGTGGATTATCGATGCATGCACAGCTAAACAAGAGGAAAGACAGATGTTTATTCATTTGACTACAGCGCATGAAGCTATGATATCTTATCAAATATGCCTTTCATGTCACGCAGCATATTTACCGTCCCTGTTCAGCGGTGACATAAAGCATTAGAAGTCAACTTGCTTAAACTTGCCTTTGTGAAACTACTTAAGCTGCAGATATGTGACGATAAATATGTTTGACAACTCTAATCGTGTTGAAAAAGAAGATCGTGATATGTCATGTAGAGGGGGTTTGATTTGAATTATAATCAAAAGCATTCACAAAGCAAATGGGAGAACTTATCTAATCGTTTCACCTCCATTATAATGCAGCCTTCTTTATCTTCTTTATGTTATATAAAAAAAAAAAGATATGCTGGTGTCAGCAGGAAAACACCTTGGCTGAGCCCGAAGCCTCGAAGCAGAAATATTGCCATTTGCTTTTCCAAAACAAACCAATCTGCTTTTCATGGCGGGTCAAACATTTAAAAAAGGCGTTTGAGGGGACTGAAAGTGGTTCATTTACTGAAAGAAAAATCCAATTTAAGTTTTCACCAAGGTCATTTCATCATCTCAGGAAAGGTTTGCGCTTAAGATTATTTTCCCCCGAGATGCAAATCAAAGGCTAATATGTCACATATCATGAATGTATTTGAATTACACATCTGCTCAGTTGAAATAAAAAAAATAATGCTATCACTGTGTCCTCATCAAATAGCAGCCTAAAAATTCAACAAAAAAAACAACAAATGAGTTTCAGAATAAGTGGTAAAGGTTATTTATTTCAGATAAAACTCTCCTATGCATATAGCTTTTTTAATAGTGTGTATAATCTGAAGTTATAAAAGAAGTTTTCAAAAACAGATTTGTGTGGTTAACCTTCATAGTTACTCAATGCATGCGTCACCATCATAGTTCTGTTTTCCAATGCCGCTTGACCTTTAAGGACACGTTAACGTCATTCCAGCTTCCTCCTAAACGCAGAGAATCTATTTATCTTTGTTGCTATAAATTAGCAAAAATGTATGTATGTATATGTATATATTTATATATATATATTTACTGTAAATATCACAGACTGTAATAAAACATTACGTTTTAAAATATGCAGCCTGAAGTTCAGCATAGCCTTGTTTGTCGGGCGACCTTAATGTGACTCGGACAGAATCAGTTCAGAGTATGATATGATAATGATAACAATGATAAGACATTTTGTTATATTTGTTGTATGAATATTACCCGTACAATTGTATACATGTATATATGACTATTTTTTTGTAAATGCTGATTCAATTTGGACTGAAAGCGTTTCAAATATGTGTAGGTCGTGCTTATCAAATCTATAACTGTGCACTATTAGCTGTCGCTGAGAGAGATGACGTGACAGAAATACAAATATAACTGGAACCAAAGCATAATTAAACATATAGGACGGAACTGCACTTCAGAGGACAACAAAGTAAAACGTTGTGGATGTGATATGCACATTAAATATCAGAGCCCGTGGAAAGAAATCTGAAAGCATAATCTTTTATGATGATACATGGCATCAGTTACACCATTATTAAGCCATTAGAAATGTAGAGGGGCTCAAAATGGCAACGATTTAAATTAGATGAGCTAAGGCTTGAGGAAATATTTAGACAAATGCAACGTTTGTGAAGCAATGGGGCAAAATATCATTTTGTTTGTACCATAATAAATTATACCGTCACACAGACAGACAGACAGACGGGTAGACAGACGGGTAGATAGACAGACAGACAGGTAGACAGACGGGTAGATAAACAGACAGACAGATGGGTAGACAGACAGGTAGATAGACAGACAGACAGACGGGTAGACAGACGGGTAGATAGACAGACAGACAGGTAGACAGACAGGTAGATAGACAGACAGACAGATGGGTAGACAGACGGTAGATAGACAGACAGACAGATGGGTAGACAGACAGGTAGATAGACAGACAGACAGACGGGTAGACAGACAGGTAGATAGACAGACAGACAGATGGGTAGACAGACAGGTAGATAGACAGACAGACAGACGGGTAGACAGACAGGTAGATAGACAGACAGACAGATGGGTAGACAGACGGTAGATAGACAGACAGACAGACAGGTAGATAGACAGGCAGACAGACAGACAGACGGGTAGACAGACAGGTAGATAGACAGGCAGACAGACAGACTCTGTAGCTTTCTCAAGAGTGATTTCTGCTCGGCAACAGGAACAATGCATTTTTTAGAAAAACAGGGAACATTCTTTTTGGATTTTCTTCATTTATTCTTAATTCATCTTCTTTCTTACTAAAATACACCAAAGAAAAAGAAAGAGTGTGATAGAGACTGTACTCAACATAATATCTCCTCTAATGGTCTTTAGTGCCATCTACTGTTTAAGTATACAAACTGGCCTTACAGTTGCCACGCCAACGTATCGTATCCCACACAGATGGACAAGATACACTGGAGAAATATGCATGGGCTGTGGGATCTCAGCACAGCAATAACCATACAAACACAAGCCCACTCAAATAAACATTACAGAATCACATTATTGCACAACCTTGCCTCATAGGAGCCATAAGAGGAAGCGGGACCATGTTGCAAACTCTGCTTCTGCTTCCCAGTGTCCTTTTGCCTTTCCGTCATGAAGGCCTCAGGGTTATCGCTTGTCCTCTTCAATGGTAAGAGCAGCTTTCTTTTTTTTCTTTTTTAATACGCATCAAAAAATATGGTAGAGAAACTTGATTTGCCTGTGCTTTTTGCATCTCACCGCTCCAGTCCTCTGTCTCTTCTGTCTAACAAAACACGCTGCGGACTCGGCCCTGTTGTCGGCTCCGGAGGTGGTGACCGGAGCACACGGAGGATCTGTGACGGTCCCCTGTCAGTACGAGCGTCAGTTCAGAGACCACACAAAGTACTGGTGCAGAGGACCGATATACGAGCTGTGCAAAATAGTGGTGAAAACACCCAGGAGGCCACAAAAAGACCGAAGCTCCATCGCCGATGATAAGGAGGCAGGAGTCTTCACTGTAACTCTGACTTCTCTCAGAGAGAGCGATAAGGACAAGTACTGGTGTGTCATCGCCAGACCTGGAAGGAACGTCTACGCTGAAGTCAAGCTGCGCGTCTCCCACTCAGGTAGACCAGGAGCTCGCTCAGACACTTCATAATGTTTTACTGCCCCAGGCAGGCGACAACTCATAAACTGACTCGAAACTTGTAGGCGACGAAAGTTTTTTTGTTAATGTCGGTCCTCAAATAATTGCCTTGTGTTGTTTTTAATGTGTTGTGAAGTCAAATAAATGGTTTCCACATTATGGACAAAAAGGTTTCTGCTGCAACTAGCTGACGAAAGATGACTTTTTCACTCCAAGAAAAAAAAAATATGAATTGTTACACCCAGTAGATAATATATTCTATTAAAAAAAAACAAATTCTTATTACTGCAGTCCATCAATGGGACAGAAGGTGTGGGACCTACATAATTTACAAAAAACACCAAAAACATTATTATTATTATTGAAATGTGCACAGTTTAATTTCTTGTTCTCGTGGTGATACCGTGGGCCAACATATACTGTATATTCAGTCCAGGAATATTGGCCTCATATGTCAGTAAATTTAATTTTTTGACGTTTAATGCAAAGCATTTTTTCCCACAGTGATAACAACAACAACAACAACAACCACCGCAACAACTATTCTGGAAAAAGATTTAATAAGGTAAGAAGAGTCTTCAGGGACAATATACTGAACTTTCCAATTGTCATTTAGTGGAATATTGATAAAACATTAAAAGCAGTTGATATAATCAAATGAATAAATGTGCCACAAACAAAATGATTTTAAACCCTTATTTTTGTTTGTTTGTCTAAACTAGTTGGTGGGCGACTCTCCGTTGGATCCTCTTTATTGTCATGTTGTGTTGTTTGGTATCAACACACATTGCTGTGTGGAGGATAACGGCCGTAGGAAACCAACTGTGATTGAAAGTCCTGCGTGATTTTTTATTATCATTCATACTCAGGATGCCAAACTATTCCTCCAGTGGACTTTCTATCAGTGGGTGAATTAAACTGAGGAAGAAACCAAGTGAAAAAGGTGGCTTTCGGCTTCGTTTTTTCTTCGTATAAATGATTAATTAATTAAATGATTAAATGATTAATTTTGGTGCCAGGGCCTAAGAGAACTTTGGGCCTAACTTTTGAATATCCAATCATCTTAGAATTGCCGCCTCTGGAGAAGTGAGGCTCTTGGCTTTTATTTAACACATGTGCAGGTCTTCATTGAGGTTTCTCTGAATTATATACAATTTGTCATTGGTTAAGTGCTCCAAAGATCTGAAACGTTGCCGACATGAAGGCCCAACTCTTGGAATATATTGATCAACATTCAAGTTGAATGGTGGTTGTGTCCTGCTACATATGTCAATCTAAGAGAGGGTCACAGAGGAGGATTAGATTGTTCTTAGTCAGTGCATCTGAGCTGTGAGTCCACTGACTTCTGGGACTTCCTGTATCTTGCTGAGTATATTCTTTAAAGAGGTTCCTCTGCTATATTACTACTGTATCTGCTGTATTTAGGTATACTAGAATGCTAGTCTGTACTGTCTTTCTAATTTGAACATTTTGAGCTGCGATTTTTGACTGAAAAGTCAACGAAACCAGCTAGGATTTAAGTATTTGCTCTGTAATCCAAATCTACTAGGGACTAAACTATATTCTACTTTTTACCTTGAGGTAAACAGATCTTTGTCACCCTCCTCTCTGGCCTCCTCTGTTCTGTCAGCCCTCCCTTCAACTGACTCCTTCTCACTCATGCAGCCTAACTTTGCCACCGACGCTCTTCTCTCTACGCTGTCTTCCTTTCTTGATTCTCTCTGTCCTCTTACGACTCGAGGTCCGCAAGTCCTCTCCGGCTCCGTGGCTGTCCGAACCAGTGCGCGCCAAGAGAGCCGCTATGCGAGCATCGGAAAGGAAATGGCAAAAATCCAAACACGCCAGCGACCTGCTCGCCTATCAATCTCTTCTCTCCTCCTTCTCTGCGTCTATCTTTGCAGCCAAAAGTCTGTTCTACCAATCCAGAATCGAATCCCCAAAAAGCTCTTCTCTATTTTTTCCAACCTCCTTGACCCCCCTGGTCCCCCCCCCCTCCCCCCTTCTACCAAGCCACTTTGTTGACTACTTTACAAAAAAGATAGACGACATATGCTCCTCATTTACTAATCCATCTTCTATAACTACACCTCCAGTAACTTCATCTTCTTTCCCCTCGTTTTCCTCTTTTATCCCCCTGTCACCCAATCAAGTTCTTACCTTGGTAACCTCTGACTACTGGGGTCCCTCAGGGCTCAGTCCTTGGTCCTCTTCTCTTCTGTCTGTACACCAACTCTCTCGGCTCTGTCATTCGCTCGCATGGCTTCACCTACCACAGCTATGCTGACGACACCCAACTAATCCTCCCGTTTCCACAACCTGAAACGCAGGTAGCAGCACGAATCTCTGCCTATCTGACTGACATCTCTCAGTGGATGTCCGCACACCACCTGAAAATTAACCCGGACAAGACTGAACTTCTCCTCCTTTCAGGAAAAGGCTCTCCCACCCACGACCTAACTATTAACTTCAACAACTCAGTGTTGGCTCCGACTCCGACTGCCAGGAACCTCGGTGTGACGCTCGACAGTCAACTCTCCCTGACTGCCAACATTACCGCAATAACACGCTCCTGTAGGTACATGCTGTACAACATCAGGAGAATACGACCTCTTCTCACTCAGAAGGCGGCACAGGTCCTGGTCCAGGCTCTGGTCATCTCACGGCTGGACTACTGTAACTCCCTCCTGGCAGGTCTACCTGCTAATGTCATTCGACCTCTACAGCTCATCCAGAATGCAGCTGCTCGACTGGTCTTCAACCTCCCGAAATTTACCCACACTACTCCGCTCCTCCGCGACCTTCGTGGCCGCCCGCATCCGCTTCAAAACATTGGTACTTGCGTACCGTGCTGCGAACAGATCGGGTCCGGTCTACATCCAGGACATGGTCAAACCGTACACCCCAGCTTGTTCACTTCGCTCGGCTTCTGCCAATCGGCTTGTAGCTCATTCACTTCGAGCTAAACACTCAACAAATTCACGACTGTATGCTGTGCTGGCTCCTCATTGGTGGAACAAGCTCCCCATTGACATCAGGACAGCAGAAAGTCTCTACATCTTCCGTCGCAAACTAAAAACACATCTTTTTCGACTATACCTTAAATAGGGAAGGTAGAGCCGTAGTAGCACTTTAGTACCACTTAAATGTCTCTTACTGATACATTTTGTAGTTTAACACTTTAGTAGCACTTAGATGGCTCTTACTGATGGCACTTTGTAGTTTAACGTTATTGAAGAAATTGTACTTGCTTGATTCTTGTTGTTCTGAGTTTGGACTCATAGTTTAATGCACTTATTGTAAGTCGCTTTGGATAAAAGCGTCAGCTAAATGACATGTAATGTAATTTAATGTTCTTAGAATATCTTATGGGATACCCACAGCTGAGATGGAGTGTTTCTCTCTTCATGCAAAGTAATAAATTACAATCTGTCTCAGCCCAGGTTCTAGACTGGGACTAAAGTGGGAGACACATGGGTACTAACACGTATGTCATTTATTCATAAGTGTAACAAATAGATGGGATTTGGGATTTCTGTCAAATGTGCTGCATGGATGTTTGCACTGTAAAAACAAGGAAAAGACACCAGAAGCCACAACGTAGAGATGTGGAGATGGCTGCTGCTCTTTTTTAAAGGCATGAGGGCTTACCGGGCCCAGGTGGTCCCATGTCACTGATTACCCTCCAATAGCACTGCAGCCATCAACATAAGAAGGCGAGACCGTCACAAATCAAAGCTAAATTATATAAAAATCCCCCAGAAAATATGACGCATTCTCTCGAAGAGGCAGTGGTGATTTGTGAACCTTGTCAAGCTGACTTCATTAGCATGCAGCTCGGAGCGGCAAGATATTGGATAATTGTGTCTGCTGGTTATAGAAACGCATATATTAAAAGTTGTATTAACAATGTTCTATTCATGTGCCCCAGTAAAGCCATCAGTGTAACAGTGAGCCAGCAAGCAATAAAGGAATTCAGCCATTCTATTGTTGCACCTGTTCATTTCCTACGGTGACGTATATATATATTGTGTACATTTATAAATGACAAAAACAACAAAAGATCATTAAAGTAATGCAATATTCATGTCAGGCCAATAGTATTGTATTCTTCATGTTTTTATATTTTTCTGGAGGTATTTACCAGATCAGCTAAACACATCAAATATAATGCATAATATACATTACATTTAAGGTAATTTGAGTATCAAACATGTTTTTTGTTTGTTTGATACTCAAATTACTTAATTTATGTTAATTAAGTTTGTCAAATCTAAGTCTATTAATCTTCTTGTTAAGAAACAGAATCGCCTGCAGCCTGTAGATGGAGGGTGGAGGAGGTGGAGCTCAGATGAGGATGCAAGGTGTGAAAGATTTGGGAGGTGATGTCATCACTTCTGCTGCAGGAACCTCTGGCATGAACTCATGTCAAGACAGCCACCATAACCAAAGAAAGTCAGCTTTCAAAATAAAAGCACAACGAAAACAAGCGAATAAACGATTCGGGCTGCGATAACTACTTTTGTTGAACAAAATAATTTCAAAATGATATTACTGTCATTTGAAGACCACTTTATGGCCCTGATATAATGGGAACAATTAGCATAAACATGCAAGTACACATTTCAAAAGAGCTTTGCACTTGTATGTCTTAAAGTTATTCAGACATTAGAATTTGAATGGGAAAAACAGGGATAAAATAAAACCACACAACTAAAAGTCAAAGGGAGTTGAATATCGTAGCCTACAGTTTGTAAATCCCCTCAATATACATGTTGTATTTGGGATATTGGGCTATACAAATGCAATTGACTTTACTCCATGCTGTCGAATATTATTAGCGGAATAAAAAGTACTGTATTGGCATCCAATACATAGTGGAGTATGAAGTAAAATGATGTGAGTATGAAGGAAATAATCAAGTAAATCAGCTTACAACTAAGTTTGGATAGTTTTCTTAGTAAATGAATTCACATGGGTTAGTTACTGTTCCTACAATATATGCATACAGGGACAAAGTACCTCAAATAAAAAACCTGTAGATTTGATTAAAAAAACCACGTTATAGTTAGTTTGGTTCCTGTCTTTATGTAACAACACGGAGTCTAACATGTACGTTATTCGCGTGTTAAACGTTTTAATGTGAAGGTAACTTCCGGTATTATTCTCTCTACCTTGACGGACTTGGTCTCACTTAGCTTCTCGTAAGTAGCAAGTTGCCGCTGATCGCTGGTGCCAACGCCCGGCGAAAGAGACAGCTAACGTCAGCTAGCGGAGGAACATTGGTACGTGGCGAAAATATAACCTGACTGATGCTCGAGTATGAATAGAAGTTCGGATTTTGTTTTCACGCCTCGTGTCGTTAGCCGGGACTGAGATGCAGCAAGTAAACTAGCGGTACTGCACGAGCTAATGTTAAGCTAAGCTAAGCCATCGAGCTAGTTAGCATTGTCTAGTGATTGCTAGCGCTGCGTTAGCTTAGCTTGCTAACCGATAACAAATACGTTTTCGACAACATTACGCGTGTAATGAGGCAGACAGCGTCATATTGTGTGATTGGTCTACCGCCTAATTAAAAAAATACTAGTATTAAAATGTTTACGCAAGTGAGTTGACGTTGTCAATAGCTAACGTTAGCCTCCAGACATCTCTGGTGATGGGGTGTGACAGTTAAGCAACGTTAGCTGAAGCTAGGCTACAAAGCCTTTTCCCTGAGAACCCTCCCCCCCACACCCCTCTTTGCTTAATCAAAGCTGTCATATGACACTGAGAGAAACTTTAAGAGTTCAGGACCGAGGTTACAACATAACTAACACATTACATGTCCTAATGAGTCATCGCCTCTCCCCACAGCTCACTGCGGAATCAAAAAGCACAGACATGCAGACTATCAAATGTGTGGTGGTGGGTGATGGAGCGGTGGGAAAAACCTGCCTTTTGATTTCATACACCACAAACAAGTTCCCCTCTGAATATGTACCAACAGTAAGTACTTTTTGATGCGTTTCAGAGTCAGATGTGTGTTGACCAGGCGGACACGTTTTGGTTGAGAAAGTAAAAACATAACATGCTTTTCACTTCTTTTTTTTCACAGGTTTTTGACAACTATGCAGTAACTGTAATGATCGGGGGTGAACCATACACCCTTGGCTTATTTGATACAGCAGGTGAGATTATTTTTGTTTACTCTTTTTAAGTATATAGCATTTCTAATGGATTTAAGTACAATTATGACTTATAATATGCTAATTTGCGGTGTGGTCTGTTTATAGGTCAGGAGGATTACGACAGGTTACGACCACTAAGCTACCCACAGACGGATGTCTTCTTAGTCTGTTTCTCATCTGTTTCACCTTCTTCGTTTGAGAATGTTAAAGAAAAGGTGAGTACAAAGTGTTTATCAAATGCAGTAAGGTTGCTCACCCCCAAAAAAATCTAACAACATCATCTTTCAAAAATATCTGAAATTAAACTGCTTCAAACTCTGCTCTATGTTACTAAGTGATTGGAAGATTGTAAAGCAGTATGGCAAGTTAATAGAGTTAAATAGTGTATATATAGACTGATGCCAAGGGGAGGTATAAATGAAGCAACTACTTGCTTTTTAAAACAACATCGTAGACATTATTGATACGCTGTACTCTGTGTATTTAGTGGTTTATCTGATGCACTTCAATTGAGCAGACGAAGTACCAAAAGTTAAAATAATAGTTCAGTATTTCTCCTCCTTGCTCTCTCTGTCATAAATCCCTGGGAGGCATTTCTTAAATGTATTCTTTTGTACAGGAGATCACACAGGATCCTATAATCACAGTAGGGGATATAAAAAAAAAAAAAAGCCAAATAAACATGAAAACTGAGAGTATTTAAGTTTGTAAACACAACATGAATGTTTATGAATGTGATTCCAATGTTTGATAAGTTGTACGGCTCACTATGTGGAAGTGACTGGGATAATTCTTTTATGTACAACACAACACCAGGCTTGACTTAACTTTGCTTTCTTAACTTTGCTTTCTTAACTTTATAACATAAAATGTATCAAATAAATAAATACACGTATATAAATGTACTAAATTGTTATTTATTGACATAATGGTATATTAAACCGTCCTATTGCAACGATACCCGATACCCCATCTAGCTATTTGAGACCAATGGACCGGTATTGGTGCACCTCTACTCGGGCCAGAGACATTTTTTAATAATAGAAAGTTCTGGTAATGGTGGTAAGAAATGTTTTTAAATGTTTATTTTTGGTGACCAAATTGCATAACATAGGAGATAAGTCTATGAAGTAACAGATACAACAAAATGCTGATTATTATTATTATTATTATACAAGTGCAGACAACAAATATATATTTCCTTAACAAGGTTGGCACCATGACAATAAAGGTTCTAATATTGAAAAACGTCCTCCTTCCTTCTGTAACCTGTCACCTTGTCGATCAAGAACCCCTGTCCTCAAACTACAACAATCACATTTTTAGAGCAGTTTTATTTATCAGAGTCTAGTTAATAGCATTGTCGTGCATAACCTCCTCCATGTAGCGTCACTTGTAAATGAGCCCTTTGGTGATGAGTTTGCCCGTTTGTGGTTTTTTTCTTTCTTCTCTCCAGTGGGTTCCTGAAATAACTCACCACTGTCCCAAGACCCCGTTCCTGTTGGTAGGCACCCAGATCGACCTGCGCGATGACCCCTCTACAGTGGAGAAGCTAGCCAAGAACAAACAGAAGCCAATCACCCCGGAGACCGCAGAAAAGTTGGCTCGTGACCTTAAGGCAGTCAAATATGTCGAGTGCTCAGCCCTAACGCAGGTAAGATCTTCCTTTTTGAACGAAGCTTGAAGCCAGTGTGGCGCGCATGTGCTTGAATGTCAGTTTCCTAGCAGGGGTGGACATACGTTGGCTTGTCTTTTGCTAACAGCATTTGGCTAAAAACTTCATCTAACTCCTGTGTTGTGTGCCTGTCTTTCTCCTTTCTTTTCCTCTTTCTGTAGCGGGGACTGAAGAACGTATTTGATGAAGCTATCCTAGCTGCTTTAGAGCCCCCTGAAACTCAGAGAAAGAGAAAATGCTGTTTGTTCTGATGTCGTCTTGCATCTAGCTTTGCCTCTCGATTGTCTGCTGCTTACACATTGTAAAGAGATGTCTGTCACTAAATTAACCACAACACTCTTTTAAACTTAAAAAAAAAACAACTTTGTGCCCATTAACTTTGTTTCTTTTCAACTTGGCCTAATCACGATTATCCATGCTGCCTGATTTAACAAGAGTGCCAATCTCGAGTTCCTCATTCTGTTGTCAGCACCGTGGTGCAATTCTGTGAAACTGGACATAACTGCATTTGTTTGTTATTCAGCATCAGTTTTACCTACAAAAGCATTTATGCCACAATCTGTCTTAGACAGTAGTAATATATTTTTTTTTCTACTGCATCATCAACAATTTTCCCATGGGGCTTTTGTCTTTACTCGGACAACTTGATCATGAAGGAGTCTTGTATAATGTCATTTGAATAAAGGAAACTTTTGATTGCCCTGCTCTATTTCTACCCAGCCTTCTTTTGCAATTAGTTCCCTGAAGATGCTAATATGTATTTGGAGCACAGCCCTGTTTTGAATATTAATATTTTATTTCCACAGAAAGGATTAAAGAATGTGTTTGATGAGGCAATACTGGCTGCCCTGGAGCCCCCTGAACCTAAGAAAAGGCGTAAATGTGTTCTGCTCTAAGTTTTCGTCGCAGCCTCCTCCACACCAGTTTCCAAATCTAGGTTAACAGTACTGAAGAGGTTTGTTGCACAAGCACATTCCAACATGAGTGACGATATTATGAAATGTTTGCCTTCTGACTGACTTAGCCTAACCTGAATACATATTCAATGTGTTGAATGTGCTTTTTGAGTAACATCTGATGCTGTCTGTTATGATTTGATTGCCAATGAAATGGTCTTACGTGATGGGAACACTGAATACTTAAGATACATCAAACTGTTGGTGATAATAATTAAAATGCTGTTTGAGTTTGACCACATATTTAGAGTTAAGTGTGATTCCAAAAGAAAAAACTGAAATGTTTTGTTTTTTTAATAGAACTGTTTTATTGACGGCCCTGTAAAATGCAAATAAGCTGAGAATGTTGGTTTAGTGAGCTGCTCCAATTATGTATTAGTATGTGCTACATCGATTCTATATTTACTTTTCAAGTAATTCCCATAATGTTTATCATTTATACTATATACGTTCAACCCTGGAGCACAAGACTGCATGTGGTTGACACGGCATCGTCATAGAAAAGACAGACAAATATTAATTTTCTTCGAGTGTTAACAAAAGCTGCCGTAGTTTACTATTTTTTTTCTTTCTACATCTCATGTTCATGTCGGCATCGCCTCCGGGCGGATCCAAGACACATTTGATGACATTTCTAGGCTATGCTCCATTGTAGTTCTCGTTTTGCCAAAATATAACTTTATAAATTGACACTTGTCAAAGTCGAGATCTGCCGATGCAGACGTGGGAAATGTATGGAGTTATACTTGTCAATTTAACGAACTATATGCAAGAAGTTGGAGCACAACAATTTCCCAGTCGTTTCCTTCTGAAAAGTGGCAGTCGATGAACTTTAAAAGAGATTTCCAGCCCGTAACCCTCGGCTAATGAACTATTTTGTAAAGCGAGCAGACTTTGCTGCTGACGTTAACGCATTGTTCTTACAAAATGAGATACATAGTTTGAAACCCTGTGAAGATTTTTGACTGGCTGAACTAGCACTATTTGTCTTTTACTATAACCACGCCTGAATTGTGACGGGCTTGAATTTGATTTGTAAATACAGTGAGAATAACTCATAACTTATTGACTGAATACAATGTGTGCATTACAAATAGAGATTTGGAGGAAATGAGGTGACACTGAAATCCCCCAAAAAAATGTTGAGAACGAGTTACTCTTTGGTTTTTATTCAATTTGACATCAAAGTTGTATTGTATCTTGCTTGTGATAAAGCACCACAATAAACCAGTATTACGAATAAACCTAACTTCAAATACTACGTGTTGTCTGGCTTGATGGTTACAGGATTAAAAAGGTGATGGAACTGTATACATTTTCCACAGATTAGTTTTCCCAATACAACGTTTCAGCATCATAACTTACACATTTACAGGCCAGTGCAAATATTAATATAATGTACATTAAGGCTGGTTTGTTATAGTGCTGCAGTGTTAATATTTCTAGACAGAATCCCTTCTGATCTGAGAAATTGTTGTTTTTTTGTATTTCTTGCCATGTGACATTCAGTCTGGCCTTATCACAGATGTCGCAACTTGTCAGAAATAACGTTGCACATCACCCGTAGGTGCCTCTGTGGCGTCCTCAGCCTACGACTGAGACGTAAACAGACATCAGAGCCAGAGAATCCGCTCCAGGGACCGGCTCCGCCTCGTGACTACGTGGCATCTCCTCACGATGAAAACTTAACATTTCATAAAGAAACTGATACACATATAGTATTCATAGCCTCTTGCAAGAAGAAGAAAAAGACAACGTTACTTCAACATGTAAAATGACTGCTGATTGTACAAGGGAAATAGTAATTGGTGCAATTTCCATAAAAGAAGGTGCACTTTTTATGCAGAGGCAGCAAGCGGGCAGTCGGTGACTACATAAAAAGATCTACGCGTCCACTGCGGGACATATCTCAACACAGCTGTCGGTGACACGTATTCCATACCATCCTGCCCAGAACTGCGCGTCCTTGCCTCCATGGGTAAACCGGATGTACCTCACTCCTGGTCCATAGTCCTGGAATACATGTGTCATCTGAAAAATACACATACATCAGTACATCTGGAATTGTCCACGACTCCCTCCCTCTGAACTCAGCATCATATTCATATATGCCTCACGCTTTGCACTCGCCTGATTCCACGTCTGATCGTTCCACTGCTCGAAGTAAACCGTGTCGGGAGCGAACGTCTGCACCGCCTTCTTCCTTTGATTCAGCAACTCTACGCGGATCGTATATTCACTGCCGCAATCCCATCGCGGGGCGTACCTAACATAACAAAAAAAAAAGGTCAGGGGTCGGCAATTCGGGAGTTTCAACCGTCGTCCAAAAAAACATTCCTGTGTTTTTGTTTATTGATTTTCATGACTTCGGGAGCAACGGTCACGGCATCTTTTGTTAATCCTCGTGTTTGGTGAAAAATGACTCGTATACGTTCTGTGTCGTGCTCTGAGACGAGGAAGCTCGCATCACACAGTGTCTCAGTACACAGTACAAATAAGAAAGATGAGGAAAACCATTGCCCCAATTAATTTACCGGTAAATGAATGGGGGGCTGCATTATATGTAACACGGTCGTATGTATTGACCCTTTACTTGAGCCTCGCCGTCACGATGTGGATGTATGAAAAGCGTGTACAAGTTTCATTGTAATCTCTTAAAAGGGAAGAGTAGAAGAACCGATTTAGCCGAGTGTAAAGTCTGGATTTAAACTTGGCATCATCGGGATTTTAGATCTGCGAGGTCTAAGTGTGCTCTTCTCACCAATCAGATATTTTGATGCCTGGCTGGAAATGATCCATAAACAATGCGTTGTAACCTTCCACCCCCAAATCAATCAGCTGCGACTTCTTGCACATCCTGCAAGATAACAGAGAGAGGATTTGAGCTTTTCACGCAATCAAAACGTAAAGCAAAGTGCGTACTTGCCATTTGCTTTCTGGACCACTGCTGAATACTCACCCGTAAGAGGTCACAAAGTTTTGCTGGACCTTCTCATTCGGATGCGGCACCATGACGCCCTCCACTTTCCACTGGTCGCCGCCGTTCTCAAGAATCTGCCAGTTCTTCATTTTATCTACAAAAAAAAACAAAAAAAGAGGAGGGTTGTGAGATCAATTTTTTTTTTTTGAGAGCTGATGTGTTATTGAGCAGGAAAAGAATGGGCTCCGATTGGAGAGTAAAATCAGTTCTGCTGCTTTCGTACTTTCTCCTTTCGGATTCTTGAGAAGGTTCCTCCTCTTCTTGCACAGGAAGTAAAACAACCGCCAGTCTTTGGGGATTTTGGAAGCGTCGCGGAGGCGGTATCCCTCTCTTCGACATCTCCCTCTCCACAGGGACTCGCTGTCGGCCACTTGCCCCCACTGATGGCACACTAACCGGCAAACCCAAACCACCTGCTCGGGAGGGAGATTCAAGAAGATCTCCTCCAGGATCTCCAGAGGAACCGGGCACGGCTGGAAAGAACAGACAGGACACAGATAAGCTCAAACTCTGGATCGGCAGTCTTGGATCAATGTGCCCCCCCTCCCCCCTCCCCTACATTCAGCCTATGAGTATGTGCGTGTGCGTGTGTGTGTGTGCGCGCGCGCCCCTTCTTAAATGGCAGTGGATCCTTCAGGCTGAAGCTTATCATGCACAGGAAAGTTATAACAAGTGAACCCATTATGCCAGATTTGAATTCAGCGTCATGTTATGCTCGGTCTGACTTCAAAGTGTCACCAGCTTGAAATGAAACTTGCATGGGCTGCCGGTCACGTGACGCGCCGTGTAAACACTCACGTGTTCTTGAGAAAGCCCCTGTGACGATCCTGCCGCTGAAGCCGAGCTCTGCGTCGCTCCCATGGCGTCCTGCTCCCTCTTCAAGCCCGGGACAGACCCAGGCTGTCGGGACGGCTTTTGACAATACAGCCAAAATATACCGAATCGCTACCGCCCTTTTAACGTATTTTGTATATGCATATATATCTATATATATATATATATTTATGTGTATGTAGCTACAATATCACGCACATTTAAATCAAATAACACACAACAAGGAAGTGCGTTTAGAGGCAAAGTGAGGTCAAAGCAGCTCCAATGTTTTCCTATGAATGTAAAATTAACAAATGACTACCGACACATCCGCCGTGACAGACCACGTTCCGTTACACCGCGTCTTCTGAGTCACACCGTCAGATATTCGGCTTCTACGGAAGGAGCGCTCGGTGTTCAATCCCGGACGTAAAACTCAAAGACGTCGGCGGCGCGAGCTGCCCACGTGGGACCTTTAATCCCGCCCCGCGTGATGTGATTGGTTCAACTCACAGAAAATGGGCGGGGAAGTATTCAGATCGCCCAAAAGCTCGATGAACATACGCACCAGTAATAATGTGCCGTCCTCAGGTCATCGAGCACAAGCCCTTTATGAATCCTTTGCTTTGCACTCGAGCATGTACACAACTTTAATGTATATATACATTATTTTTTTTAGATCAAATAAATATTAAAAAAGCTTATAAAATTGAATTTAGCGAATATAATTTCTGATTATTAGGCCTAATAATCAATTCACTGAGTGCTCTAAGATAACGTGTCAAGAGATTGTTGTTTTTACTGCAGTCACGTGCAAAGGTTGCATTAGTTCAAAGAGTGGTTGAAAGCAAGACCGTTAATTACCAGAATCATATTCACACTTTTTTTTGTATCTACGTTTTTCTGTAACTTAACTCCGTATAGATCACATTCAACAAAATCAAGTCCGTAATACTATTTCTGTACGTGTCGAACATCTCGGGGTAGGTCAGACACACTCTAATGGCACACACACAAACACACACACACACACACTGCAAGGCCTCTAAAGAGCCCGTTGTTTATTTCAGTTGGAGGAAGAGCACTTCTGCTTCCCGTCACACATTCCTCCCGTTTCCAGTTTAGGCGGATCGCAAGTATGGATTATGTCCCCATTTAAAATGTTCATGCATTTACTTAGTGGGATATCAGCATCTGAAAGCAGGTCAAATAGTGATGTACATGTTCTTGAATGACAGCTGCTGATCATATTTATTGTCATGCGGTATCACCAGTGTAGTGTGTTCCTGATGATTGGATAATAGGGCCCAAATAAGTACAATTATTCTGACTGTTTGGAAAACTTAGCATAAAAGCGTAATGATCGGACCAAGAGCATCATTTATGAACTTGTGAAAACAACTCAACTCCGATAGACTGTCTTCAGCTCAAGGTAGAGAGGTGCCTTCAGGATAATAAAGTTATCATAAAGTTCTCTCTGGAACTTTGAGTCACGCCTGCGTTGTGTGTTCAGGGTGATGTGTGTGTCTGTAATTAGTCAGTTATGAATTTGTTAAAATGAACACGTTGCTCTGCATTAATATCGTGTCATACCTCGCTTTTTGAAATATTGCAGTACAGTAAAGTGTGTTGTTGAACTGAACTATGAACAATTAGGCTATTCCACATAAAGGAATTCCGCCTGCCATGTTCAAAATACAACGGGTGCAATTTATAAATAAATCCTAAAGAAAAATCTTAGTTGAAAAAACAAACAAAGTGATTTCTTGATGGAATCTTTCATCTCCTGTCATCATGTACACTTTTCACTGTGACTAATGTCTCAAGCCTTGAAAACCTTTAATTTCTGGTCTTCTCTTCAAACCACATCCTTCCTCCAGCCTGGAGAAAACACAGATACAAAAACAAAAAAATAGATCGACCCGATGAAGAACTTGACAAACTCAATTTCCTTTCAAGAGAATCGTCATTGATGAAGACATCGTTTGGGGTTTCAGGAAGCATTCGGTGAGTACCTCGGCCCTCTTTGCATCATCCAACTCATTATTAATCCTGAAAAGACCTTTTCACAGGGAGTTACGCAAGCAATGCTCTTTTCGTGGTTTCAGTGAATCCACCTCTCTCCATTTATGGCACACAAACAAGTGATGGGAGAGAAGATTCATAAACATTTCACCCAGATCAAGGACGGGGGTCACTGCAGAAGACTCCATTGAAGCGATGAACTCTTTCTCAACTCTATATAATCACGACAAAAAGCTGCGACGTTTCCCCCTTTCACGTTCACACCGTCCTTCACATGCACACATTTCAGCACCGCTTCAAATCAAACAACAATTTATCTATATGAAAAAAAAAAAGAAAGAAAAAAATAAAAGTACCAAAAATGGTTGCGCAACATGAGAGAGACTGATTTTAATAATATGGCAAATAAACAAAAAGGTGCATTCATGTATTCAATCACGTAGGCACTGCAGTTTGTGTACGATACAGTACATAGACCTCTAACCTAAATTACAAGCCATATACCAAAAATAAATGGATACCAAGGAGGCTAAAAGACCCGGGGACATAAGATGGCAGCCATCGATTTTGGTGTCTCATTAGAATTTCACGCAGGCCGCAACCCCCGTCCGTCCGTCCCCCTTGAATTATGATCAATCCAGTCCGTGATGCTTCCACTCCGCGCTGCATATTTAAATGAATATGAAGACAAAAAGGTAAATGTGCGATTTTTTTCTGAGTAACAAGGACTTCCAATCTGTGTCGTATCTAAAACAGGTTTATTATCCATCTTCTGTCAACCAGCCGAGAGTCTTTTTTTTTTTTTTTTTTTTTTGGTCAGCCGAGGAGCTCCTATGTGTCTGCGTCGATCCTGTGAGCTGCACGGGGTGGAAACAGTTACAAAAGCAGTCAGAAAAACATCGCTGCCGGCAGAATAGCTCAGTGGGTTTTAAGAAACTCTCTGAGCGCAGATACAATATGCGGAGAAACGTTGCATCACACGCGCATCTACGATGACTGTCGACGCTGTCAGTGAGATCTGAAAGAGTTCAAGACGATCTACCAAGTCATAAAACCTGCACTGAAGTAGCTAAATATTACATTAGGCGGAGGCAGCCCGCGGGAATAGGTTGATGGTTCACCTTTCACATTCATGTTATCCTTCAAATTCCACACATTTCAGAATTATTCTACTCTTTTAACTAATAGGGAACATCAGGGAACTGCCCCACTTGTTTATTTACATTTAGGCAATTCTTTTTTTCTTTTTGTATATTACAAGTTCTGACATTTGTGTTGACATATGCAAATGAGGTTTTGTGTTATTAATGCCCACATTTCCAGAACAGAATGCTGAACATTAGATGAAGTTATGATCAAAATCCTTGTCTCATTTCTTTTGACATATTAGAGTCAAAGATTTCTACTGAAGGATTTTTTTTGGGATATCTCAAAGAAAATACAGCCATAACAAAAAGTTATATATAAATTAAGCTACGGATGAGAACCCTCTTTCATAATAGACAGACAGCAAACTGGAAAGTGCTACTAAAGTGTTAAATAATAATACAATCTAATTTTGATGAAACAGTCTCTGAATATATGTGTTGTAAAGTCACTACTAATAGGATTTTTTTTAAATTACTTATAGATACCATCATGAAACTTCCCCAATTGAATACTTACATTAAATTATTGCGTAATTATCCCCATTTGTTATGAGATTTTGCATCACAAGTTTTCTGAAACTAACTTTAGATACACTTTAGATAGGCTCATTTCCAGCTTCATACATGTTTACAAGCTTCACTGTTCTGCCTATAACGCCCCATTTTAGCACAATCTAACAGATGTGCATTTCTAGGCCACAGCTGTGGGAGAAATCTGCAAACGTAAATAGGACTAAATGTTTTGGCCCGCGTCGTCTCGGCTTCATGGGGGACGAAACTGTGACACGATGCCGATTCGGGGGGGAGTGTATTCTGCATTGGACTCACATTGCTTTGGTATCCTGAGTGGTTCGGCGTCTCCTGACAGGACTTGATGCATGACTCCACGGAACTGATACAGCACCTTCAGGCTCTTCTCCTCCCCCACACAGGGGTCATAGAAACCAGGGATTCCTGACTGGGAAGCCAACACAAGGTTATGCGGCGGCGCCGGCAGCAGACTAAATCCTCTTTAATCTAGGACATCAGTCTGAGGACATCCATTTGTAACACTGCAGCACAGTGATAACCAGGAGGTGTACCATATATTCAGATGCTTTAAACACAAGGAAAATACCTGCATCAATGGATGCAGTAACATTGTGTGTACAATATACTTTATAGCAACGGGTGTGGACACATTCTTACCTTTGTGGCCTCGGTGAGGATGAGTTTAGAGTCCTTCACCAGACACTGCAGCGGCACGGTCACATCAATGACCTTTGCCCTCTCGTGTTTTCGACTGTTGTCGGTCACAAACTTGCCGTACCAGGCGTTGAGGATGATGAGGCCTGGTTTGATGAAGCAGCATCAAAGATAGTGCGAGTCAAGTGGAGGTGTATAAATGTGGTATTTTAACGTGATCAAAAGGTTAGTCACCTTTCATGGAATAATCATTTCAGTCATGCATGCTTACAGACATGTTAAGACAGATTTAATAACAGAACCAATGTCATTTTAGAGAGTAAAAGTATATTTTAAAAAAAAAGACAGCCCAATTAATTGTAATTGCAGGCTGCATAAACAATACCATAACAATTTCATAGAGAGTGGTCCATTGAATAATAAAATGTGTCTGTCATTACACAGACCCTGCTATTAACATTGCAAATTTATCATTTGTGATTTTGGGCTATACAAAATAAACTGAATTGAATTGAACCAGGCATCGAATTATTTCACCTGTAGCGCATTCAATTATTATTTTTTTTAATGTAAGAAAATCAAATAGCTTCACAACTTGCTTCAAATCATCAGTCCTGGGATGAGCTCATCCGTATTACACATCTTACCCATTCTAGACTCCTCCGTTTCAATAATCCTGCGCACAGACTCCTGCATGAGCAAGACCTTTAAGAGAGGAAAAGAAGGACACAAACAATGAGATTTCAAATCATATGGATTATACTAATGCTTTTCAGTAAGACTTTGCATCCCATTTAATCCCCATCTCAGCCCATTCATCTGACTGGTAACTAATATTTCGGGGGACGAGACCTGCATCTCTTATCTGTCGGCGAACCACAATGTAGGATCGGTACCACAGTCAAACGTGAGCCTGTAAAATACTCACAGCGCTCTCCGCCTCCTGCTTCTTCCTGGCTATATTTGAGGCTGAGCCTTCCCGCTGTTTGTCCAAGTCTCTGGTGAGGTTGAAAGATAAATGGAGGAATGAAATGAGCTCATAAAATCTGGCGGTCACAATACACGTGGTGCTGTTCCCCGATAACATTTCTTGGCATGAAAGAACTTAAAGTGAAGGGTTCTTACTCTTCCTTCTGGGCCCGCACGTAGGGCCGAATAATAAGCTGCTGGATGGCGAGGTAGAAAACCAGTGGTCCAACTGTGGCATAAAATACAGCACTTGGCAGGAGTTGGTCAGTCAGGTGAATAGGGAAGAAATACGTCTGGCTGGCTCTGTTTAGTCTGCAGATAGAGTTGTCTAGGTTAGACAGGATAGTGAGAATTGTGTGTGTATTGTTAGAAAGATGTTAGTAAATGGTGTCAAAAAAGAACCAAGAGACCTGCTCAAGTTTTTTGCAAATGTCCCCGCAGTGGCACTAATAAAGGATTATATTAACTTATCTTAGAACTCCTACACCAGGACCAACTAGCATCGTAGTGGGTCCTTTGTTTACGCCCTCAAAAAAAAAGGTGCAGCCCCCAGCACAAACACGACATGTCGAAAATTCATTGGATCCGCTGGCATGATGTCACGTCTCGAAACCTACGGGTGCCATGGCAACAGCGCTGCGAGGAGAACGTTCGGAAACCCGCATCAAACTGGAAAGAGGTGCACTCACTTGATCTTGAGGGAGACACCTTGGGGCACTCCCACGCTGACGGTGGCCCCCAGGACACTGTGTCGACTGATCTTCCTCTCAGCACCGTACTCTACCACAGTCCCAAAGAAACCTGATCTGGAACATGAAGACAGTCACTTTCTCTCCTTCTGCACTCAGTTTACTGGAATTTAAGCTGTCAGTTCTTGCATAGAAACTACCGACTACGTATATTCAAATGGTTAGAAATTTGAGTTACTCAACAAAGAGATTGACACAAAAAAGAAATTAGCTAATCATGACCAACATCAAGGTTCTCAATATGGATTCTCCAAATAATACATATTGCACTTTGACAACATACTTTACTGAGCCCTTAATCTTGGTCTGGTCATCGTCCTGGAACTTGTACTGGTAGCTCATCATCACAAAAGTGTGAGGAATGCCAAACTGCAGAGACAAAAAGTGACACATGTTGGCACAACCATTGACAAGAAACTGTTTATGGTGTCTTTAAAAATTTTAGCTGGCTGCTAACCTGCATTGCGAGGGTGAAATGGCTGCTCTTGGTGTCCCTGACGATGCTGGTGTTCATAGAGGACTGGATGCCCCAGCGCCACTGTAGATAGCCCATGGTGTTCTTGTCTAGGTGGCGGGCCAGCAATGTGGTAACCCCAGGACGCACGCCTCGGGATGAAAACTGGAGGCCGCACTGAGCGGTGGCGAAGCTGAGGCACAAAATGAAATCAATGAGAAAATCACTGAATTGTTCATGTGGAAGTAAAAGTTGAGTAGTCTTGCATTTCAACACATACCATCGAGACGTCAAGTTACGGAAAATCTTCATTCCTAAGAGAGGTCCTTGGGTGTCTCCAGCGCCGACCTCTACCTGTGTGCACAAAGCCACAACAGATATTCATTCACATCTTAAAAGGCCACCGCATGTTGTACCACAAAGGCAGACCTCACTGACAGTGCGCGTGTGTGTGTGTGTGTGTGTGTGTGTGTGTGTGTGTGTGTGTGTGTGTGTGTGTGTGTGTGTGTGTGTGTGTAGTGCCCAGTGAGAATGCAGCATACCTCTCCCCACCCATTGGCGGAGGTGACTCTCCTGAAGGCCAAGTTAATTGTGCCACCTCCGTTTCCATTGTGGGTCGACAGGGAGCCAGACAAAATAGCAGTGTCTTTGGTGCTAAGAGGAGCCTGCAGAACACAGAAAACAACAAGTCCTTTGATGAGAATTAGCTAAAACTATGACAAATTGAATCGGGGCTCCAGCTTGTTGAATCCAAAACACATCGCAAGAATGCCACTTAAAACCTGATGTAGAATCTGGAGCAACCCATTACCTCTATGGATTGTGATATGTGCATCTTGTTGATTTCCACATGTGGGACTCCTCCTCCAGCCATATCCTCATAGTCCTCCTCATACTGGTCAAAGAGGTCCGTGGCATCAACACCCACACTAATAGTTCCCTGCGAACAACATGTTCGGGAAAGAATACCGTGTTAATTAATGATGTAAATAATATGCACAAGATGCCCAATGACTCTTTCCGTAACCTTGTTACATCCCCTGGGCGTACCTTTGGGTTGGTCCTTTGCTGAAGCCTTCTCTCCTCTCGCTCTTTCTGAAGACGCTCATACTCTTCTCGAATCTCTGCGGGGGATCTTTTTCTCTCCACCACCTGGAGTACAAAGATGTGACTTGAGAGCAAAGCAACCGGTGGTTTGGCTGATTCACAGGTTGCAGATAGAGCGACAGTACAATACATGTTGTACTGTCGAACAGAGCAAGGATAACAGGAACTATTTCACACAGGTTAACTGAGGTGATGTCATGTAGGACAGGATGGCCTCGTGGTAAGAATGCAGGCTTCATGCCACCAGATTGCAAAGCTGAAATATTACACTTATGTATAGTATTGGTTGATTCTTAAAGGTTGACTTTGTATTAAGTTAATCTCAAGTCAAAACCCTAAATGGTGACCAATATCAATCACAAGATGATACACTTCATTTATTCTCTATATGTTTCCATCGGCACACTACAGATGCAATTTCCTTACCACATAAGGCAACAACCCTCGTGCTTGTGTAACACCTCAGAGGTTAATGTATATTGGGCTTAATGGGGCGTCAATACAAACAATGCCTATTGTTTCAGACTGCATGTTGTGGCTTGTTTTGTGGCATTATTAGCCCCTAGAATCACTCACTTACAAACTTACCTCCCATCCATCAACATCGAGTCCCCTCTTGCCATATATATCATAGATAGCGCGAGACTGCGGCTCCCGAAGCACTAGAAAGACACAGGTACCCACCAAATAACATTAATAACATAACATTAGCTTCACCGTGTAGCTGACTCAACGGCGGAAGCAAAAGGCTCACTTACCTTGATAAGCTTCATGTACGAGGTTAAAAAGCTGCTCTGCTTGACGCTTCAGTTCAGGGTCCCGGTGTTTGTCCGGGTGATACAGCATGCACAATCGCCTGTATGCCACCTTCAGCTCCTCCTGTGTTGCCTGAAGCGAAACATTGAAATGGAGGAAATATGAGAGAGAAAACTTGTGGGGGAACTCGATCAACGGCTTACAAAACACACAGCAGGACGATGCCACAGATACAAACTCCCAACTTAAATTTACTGATTCTCCAACACCTATTTGATCTTCATGAAGTTTTAACAGTCGGAGCAGAAACCTGGTGCTTAACATCAAGTAATAATGTTGTGAAATAAGAGTATGTATACACGTGCAATCTACACTATTGTTAGATATTGTTTTGTTTTTATATATCCCTGACACAAGCACATATATGAACGTTTACATTGTGGCATACACAGTCGCTCTGGAACAGCATGTCCCTGAGACACTTAAGTTATTTTTGTGTTGTGGTAAAAAGCCACTCGCGTGAGAACATAATGTTCTCTGCTTTACGAACTCGGGCATCGAGACCGAAAGTGTCCGATCCCGCAGACATCGGAGAAAACACCTGCGCGCTGTCAAGCCGATCACCTGGAAATGTTACACGATGTTAGCCGTGAAGTAAAGTTATAGCATTAGCTAACTTAGTTAGCACTATCCAGTCCAGTAGATCACCATTAAAACTGAACACACATGGCAGTTGGCTACCATTAACATCTATATTACAATACTAAGACGCGATTAACTACCTCACTTTATCAACTGACACCTGCTTTTTTTTTTAAAAGCCGTGACCCTGCAACCGGTTCCTGTGGAGTTTCCAGCCGAGGAGTCACAGCACAGAAACCAATGTCGAGGGTCACAAGCTAGCTACCTAGCCAACGTTACATGTGATTGGACGGGTAACCGCTAAATATCAACCGGGCGACGTTCGCGGAATGACTGCCACGTGCACGTGCACACACATCCCCTCGGATAGCAACTGCGCATTGTACCTCTCGCCGGACATTAAGCAGGGAATAATAATCATCATTAAGGAGCTCATCATCATCCAAGGAAGACGCCATGTTTACAACCGGTCATCTCTTCCTCGCGGCCTTTACGCGGCTCGAAGGTCTTCTGCGCGCTCTCGGTCGCCCCCTCGCGGCGGGGACGAACGACAAGAGACAGCGACTGTGTTCACAGCTTCCCAGGCGGCGCTCGTGCTGCCCTGAACGGGCTTTTTCATTTCGAAGTTTAAAGAAACGTACAGTTGTTCGTCGTTAGTGTAGATTTATCTGAGGGATGGTGAGAAGATATGCTAAAGTGTCGGCCTCCACAGTGGCGTTTTCATAACCTACAGTCAAAGAGTGTTTCATCTTCAATTCTTTTACATTTTGTATTATATTATATATTTTTAATGACAGTGTAGCTAGTTCACGTTGTTTTTTCGCCCACAATTTTGAAAAGCTCTCATTTGAATATAGTGTTACATTTCCAATTCGATACATTTAATATAGAAGATAGCTACATATGCCTTACTCTAAAAGGTTAATATCTGCATCCTAGCCACTGAGGAACAATTCAGGCCACGGCTGAGAAAATTGCTTCACTGCATTAGCTCTTTCATTAGTTCATTATTACTCTCTTTGCAATAACAAGAAACCGTCGACTGTATAAGGCGCACGAGCAGCAGGCACTAGAGGAGCTGTCCTTTCAGCACCCCCACCTCGAACTATACGTTGCATTTCAGCACTGGCGGCCACCGTCCTGTTAATGTAGGATGAAGGCTGTCCCTAATGTCGGATGAAGGCTGTCCTTAAGTGCATGGAGTTGACGCAAGTGCCAAAAGCGCTGTCTATTAAGCACAATGTGTAATTAGATCGCCCGTGTAGTCAGTTAACGTGGCCATGCTATCGTCAAGCCTATGATGGCCCGATGCAAGTTGAGAACCTTGAATAGTGATAGTGTGAATTAAAGTAACTGTGTTAGCAGCGGTCTTCGGATCTGTGCATCACATTGACAGAAATGTTCAGATGGACCACACCAGCAGCTCCTGATGGATATGTATCCCATAACTGAGATCCGTTCGCCAAGTCTAAAGTGAACAAACTAGTCTAAATGCTTTAAAATAAACTGACGTCTTAATATACTGTGCATGCTATCACTACTGTTTTATATGTGTGAAGTGTTTTATTGTTTGTTTTTAATAGACTATATGTTGCCAGCACTCCCTTCAGCCCACAATGGCAATCTATAGGATTAAAGATAGTTTAAAAGGAACCTTAAGAATTAACGCTGTTATGGATGGATATCTAAAAATGACACCTTTGTATGAAACAGGTAAAAAGCCCAATTACCATTATAGATCAGCAGATTTATCTCTGAAGATGTGTTAATAATAAACCAAACTTAATGAATCCCATTACACATAAAGACATGTTGTGTATTCCGTGTAAAACAAACGTATGTGTGTTCAAAGACAAACATTTAGCATTCCCCTTCAAATTAGTCTAAATTAGGGACACCACACGTATAGCCTCACCCACCGAGCATTAATCTTTCTTTTTTTAAATACAATAACGCGTCACCAGCTTTTTAACAAAAGCGTCACGCCAGACCCGCAGCGCCTCTGAGCTGTTTTACATTCACTGTAAAATAAAAATAAATAAATAAATAAAAAACGCGACTGGCGGTGTCAAGGTGAGGGGGAGATGTGTTTTTCATCCCGGAGCCTCTCTGTCAGTCACCGCCTCACAGCCAATAGTAAGTTCGCCTCAGTCGGACCGACTCGCCGCTTGCTCCTCCGGTCCCTCCTCGTGCTGTCCTCGCCGTGCACGCGCGTGGTACCCACGGTCGTGAGGAGGAGGAGGATGTTGCGCGTGAAGGGGAAATGGCTGCCGAAAACAAGCCGGAAGGTAAGAGAAATATAATGGGATTAATTTACTAGTACGACCGCCGCGTGATTTTTTAGCAACGGGCACAACTCTGCGCGGAGATGACACGCGCGTGAGGACGAGCGGGGCGATTTTTGGATGGAAAAAACGGCTCCGCTATTTTCCTCCGAATAGGCAGCGAAAACGTGGAGACATCACCTAGCCAGCTAATATTAGCTTCCATTCTAGCCAGCTACTCTTCCCATCGTAGCCCACATTTAAAGCACGCCACGGGGACAAAAACAGTCCGCGTGGACAAAGTAACGCGGTAGCCGTTTATTTCGCTGCACCGTTCGACGGCCGAACGACGAGCGGTCCAAGTAGTTAACAACACGGCTAAGTTAATGACAACATGTCATTGGCATCGACTAACTTCTTCCCTTATTACCCAGCTTCAAAAAGCGGCTCGGTTGTGTAAGTTTATCTGTCAACGCTGCTCTCTCTCTCTCTCTCTCTCTCTCTCTCTCTGCAGCCGCTATCTGCAGGTTTTTTTTTTTTTGCGAGGCATTGTGATGATGATTCAAACATCTGTTTTTTTTAAAAATGCATTAGTATTGTTTTTTTAAAATATTTAAATATATATTTTTATTTCCCCGTCTCTCCCCCCCTTCGAAGCGCGAGCATTTCCTTCTGGCATTCGAGCGAGTAAGAAGTGATGCTTTTTTTTTTTTCTTCTTCTTTTTTTTTTTTTTAAATGAGCGGATGTAATGTTTTTCCTTTTTTTTTTTTTTTTTCTTCTTCTTCTTTCAAATGCCAATTATAGCCTACTACTTGGCCTATATATTCGTGTTTGAGACACGGGGTATCAAGACGTTGTAATGCCCGCTCCGCTTGCAATGCCCGATAGCACTTGAAATGAAATGCCATCACACGAGAGGAAACAGGGAGGATGGAGAGTAGGGTTTCCAGCAGCCTGCTTATTACACTACTTTACACATCGGACAACACGATGACTTCTCTCCCCCTCAGCTTATTGCATACGGCTCACTAACTTAAAATTAAATGCAATAGACTATACTTATTTTCTCCTAAGTGGGCTATTTTTTTTAATTTTTTTTATTGCAAAACATATGCATACGAGATCTGTTCTCGTTCAGAGATGCCCATGGACATTTTGGGTGAGTAATTTAAGCAACTCATTTGATCGTATAGATAAGATGTACTAGGTTTTATGACCAAGTCTGAGCTTTCTATACTGCTTGAGTGACGTACTCACGAGAGCCGTCATTCTTAGATGATGACAACATAAATCAACTTAAACATGTCGTTTGTAGAATTTCATGAAAAAATGATTTGAACTTTGTGTGCATTCAATGTTGGTGTTATTCCTTTTTTGTAATGGTCTCAGTTATGTACAACTTTGACTCCTTTGACTTTAATTAGTAGAATTAGACATTGCATGTCTTACTTTTATGCCTAAACTTATGGTATGTCTTTTATATTCATTGATTTGTGCTGCACCTTTGGGTGGAACAAAAGACTCATCCAAGACTTTAAAGGTGGCTGCGTAATTTGAATACGAAAAGAAGAAGAAGAAGAAGAAGAAGAAGCATATAAAACAAAATGAGGCATTAGGTGCAGCTGTTTCTGAGCTGTTTACAACACATTGCTGCAGGCTTCAAAACATGGAAAAGACGTCCGTCAGAGTTCGCTGTCAGAAACCTCAAACACAAATTCTTTTTGATGTAGAATTACTTCAATGTTTCAAATGGGAGTAAACAAATTGCCGCTGTCCATATGAGGAGAGACGATAAAAGACTCAGTTGTTTGGATGTCAGTGTACCAACCACCAAGCAGAGCCCCACCAGGGGGTGCTAGTGAGCCACAAAAGCCCACTTACTATATGAGGGATCTGTCTGTGCGTATGACAAAAAAAAAATAAAGACATCTGGTTATGATAGTAATGACTTCACTGTGGCGTGGAGTCCTAATGTATTCATCTACATAGCTGAACTTAACAAATGGACTCCAGTTGTTCATCTCGATGCCTCTCCAACACCGGGAGCTCTCACTGAAAAAACCCTGACTTGAAAGTCCCATTGCTGAGCAGGTTAGGTTATTTTCAGTGTTCCCGTGAGGCCGGTCAGTGGGAAAAAAAAGAAAAGGAGGAGGAGGAGGAGCAAGGGGAGCGTAGAGGGAGAGAGAGCGAGAGAACGAGAGAAAAAGTGCTTCATACCTTCACATAAATACGACGTTGTCTCTCGCACAAAAAACAAACCGGCCTTTTAAAGCTTTCGCGTCGAGCCGTCACGCCGAATCTCGAATCCCTTTGGCATGTCCATTAATGCAGAACATGCTCGTCAAATGTGCATCACTGTTTTTTTTTTATATGACACGTCCCCCGGATGTTGGGGAAGCCACTGAGAGAGCTGAACAGTGTTTCCTTAACCTTTTGTCCTTGTGGTATGCAGCCAGTGCTGATCCCTCCTGCTTGTTTGGCAGCTCCTATGATGGCCCATAACAACTGAGGGTTACATCTCGTGTCGAACCCAGGGGCCACGACCCAGTCTCACTCAGTAATGTAATGTTTACATCCTGGGGTATTTCTCTCCAGCCTAACTGATTGTCAGGGCCCATGGGGTTATCCCCCCCCCCCCCCTCCTCTTCACACTCTTAAAAAGCACTGTGGGTCCGTAACTTTAATACAAGGCCTGGAGGGCACGGAAAAGTCAAGCTTGATACGTCTTACAGCGAGACCGCTCTGGATAAAACTACAGCCAATGGTTTCGTGAATCAACCAGCGTAGATGGTCATAAATATGTTGCTGTTCAAGAGCCACATTTGATCAATTACACAAGCACAAGCGACAGAACTCACACTGTGTTTTTTTTTAGGTGTCGGGATTCCTCATGAAAAGAAAACACTGTTTTTAAAGTTAAGTCTTGATGCTCCTCTGAAGTTGAAATCGTGCCAGTTTTTCCTTTTTTTTTGGAAACCCAGCACAACCTTCTGGCATATAAACATTCATTTTAAAGCTAGATAAAAGCCATGTCAGTGATGAGATCGTTTACTGTGTTAAATTAACTAAGTAAATCTTCCAAGTAATGCAGTTGAAACAACAGCAACAATCGGCGTACGGCTCCATTCCAAGGCCCGCTGATGGAATTAATATTACCCTTTTTATTATTTTCAAGCGGGTGCAGTTAAAAAAGTTCCCCTGATGTTATCACTTCACTCAAAGTTCAGGGTGAAGCAGCAGCAACACATCAAGTAAGCACGCAGTCAGCCATTAACTTACAAAAGTGCTTGTGCAGCAATGGTATGAAATATTTCTCCGCCGTTTTTTTTTTTTTTTTTTGGTAAAGAAGGATGAATTCAACCTCCTCGTGATGTCGGACCACTCGCTCTCGCAGTTTTGTGTCGAATCAGGCGCTATACGTTTTTCCTTCTTCTTCTTCTTTTCTTCTTCCCTCCAGCCTTTTAATTGAATCAGCGGGGTGAGGATGGATGGGACCACGGTCCGCTCCGTGGTCGCCTCCACTGATGGATTGTATTGATTCATCCAGTTTACTACTGATACAATAGGCGGTGTTATTGACCCGTATCAAAGCAGGCCAGAGCCACAGTGACCCCTGCGGACTGTCCATTTGTTCATATAAAGACACCAAAAGTATTTAAACAATGGAGAACTTCACTGTTTTACACAACAATTTCACTAATTCACTGTGATTAATTATCAATATTGTTATTATGAATATTATTAATGTATCGTATTTTTTTGCCCAACAGCAACTTGTGTGTTTTTAAAATGTGTTTCAATATACTGTCTAGCTTGTGTTGATATTGCTTGCATGGGGGGAGTTTGCTCAGTCATCACGGGGCGTGGGAGAATGCTTCTTTTCCTCCATTTCCTCTACTTTTCTCTTTGCCTCCTGAAGGACTGAAGAAAGTTCGTAATCCGGATCGAATGTACAGATCAGCAGTGTGTTATGCTGGCCATGGTCCACCTAAGAGTATCAGTGATGACACAGAGACAAACAGTAAGAGTCAGTTATTAATACTTCATTGCTGCTCCAAGAGGCCACTAGCTGGCCCAATCTATTATTCATTCATTGATTCATTTATTTACTTCTTGATTTCATCCGTCCCCATGCTCCCCTCCTTTCTTCTATTCTCCTCCAACACAACACCTCCTCCGGCTGCTCTGTTGATTGAAGTGTCTGCTTTACGGGATCACGCTGTCAATAGCTGAAGTGTTGTCGTTAACTAAGAGTGATTGTTTCAGGTTGAGGCCAGGGGATCAGGACCCGAGCGGACCCTCAGAGAGAAAGCTTACACGTTGAGCCATCAATTATGGCCCTGTACTTGCCTTTTTCTCGGCTTTTCTTAAAGCTGCATTTAATGAGTTAACGTAGGGCTTTAAAATCTTGAAAAAATGGAATTGTGCATGACAACAAAAATATGTATGCAATGCTGTATCTATATGATACTTGCTTTCTCCAAATGGATTGCCTCCCCTTTCCAGTACCGGTGCTTTATGAGAAGTGTAGACTATAGGGGCAAAGAACAAAGACACACCCCGGCGTCACAGCTGACGTTTTTTTTTTTCTGACTTCAAAAACAGCTTCTGTGGGAATTGCTTCAGTGCACTTTACAAGTCTGTGTACATGTGCTATTTTCTGTCATAACCAAAAACAAAACAAAATCAGTCAAATATAGGCCAACGTCTGGTATTTATTTGTGGATGATTTCCCCTTCATTCCTCTTTAGAACATTTGAGCCTCTGTCTTTTTACCCGTGTGAGAAAGCTGTCCTCTGTAAAGCAGATCGTTTCCCAGCAGAAAGGAAGCCCATCATTGTTAATGAATACACCAGTCTCCTCGCTGCTGGAAGACTAGATCCAGACTCCAGACGGGGTAATTAAGTGGGCTCGTGTATTGTCATTTCTAAATAGAGAGTCTGAAAATCACCCACAAACCCCCTTGTTAGACTCCTCATTCGAGATCTGTCACTGGGAGAGCTCTTCTCTCGAATCCCTTTTTTGTTTTTTTTTCAAAAGGAATATTTGGAGAGATTTAATGGCGGGCTGGGGGGGATCTATGAAACAGGGACTGTAACAGGGACGTTGTTGATACGACTTTTGCGTTACCCCCTCATGCGTGACAGTTGTGACTGACAATACGTTGTTTTTGTTTTTTTGCCAGTCTTGCTGTTTTCTCCCTCGTGTTATTACGTGGTGTTACAGTATCCTGAACCCATGTCAGACAGCCTGTTTAATGCGTGCAGCCCGAGGGTTTCGTTTCTTCTTCCGCCTCACCAGGACACTCGGTAGGAGAATATAAGCAGCTGAAACCGCCAGGTAAAACCATCGATCTGAGTAATCGTCTGAGTAATTGTGGGAGTAGTTATGATACAGAAAGAAGGGCTTTGTTTGTGTGCACGGAGGGAGAGAGCGAAAGAGAACAAGAGCTAGAGGGAGAGAGAGAGAGAGAGAGAGACCTCACCTCTGCTCTCCTTGAGATGGGATTTTTATGGATGGGTGAGCACGGTGAGGGCTGAGAACACATAAAGAGTCATTTTCAGTTTGTTGCAGGCAGTTAACCGTGTGTGCATGTTTGTTGAACTTCCGGTAATAGGCCGAGGCTCTTTTCTTCCCTTCTTTTCTTCTCTGAGCCGTTTGACTTTTTGACAGTCTACCCTTATTATGCTTTATTACACCGTGCTGTTATAACCTCATGGAGCCATCGTGCACCCGGGGTGCAGCCACTTAGAGAATTTAAATGATGTCATTCGGAACAATTAATTCTGCCGCCCTGCACATGTTGCATATCGTGTGGGCATATAAAAAAAAAAATAAGAAAAAAGAAAAAAGAAAAAAAAGCATGAGAAATGGTGTCCAGCTAGATTTAGTGTAATTCAAATCTATTAAATGGCATTCAGGCTCATTTTTGACAACCGGGAGGAGAATAACACATTTTGTGTCTTTTAAAACAGCTGTTGTGTGTGTGTGTGTGTGTGTGTGTGTGTAATCTCTTTGTTGTAGTGTTGTTGTAACATAGCAACGCTATAGTTCAGGAAGACTTTGGTTGTGGGCAGTTCGTGGTCTCACTGTGTGTACGAGCGTTATCGAACAGGCTACAGGGCAAGTGATACAGATAATTGGTTTCCCAGTCCGACACTGACACATGGTCGGTTTAAGTCCACACACTCCTTTCCATGTTCCCATCAAGAGCCATCAGGTTGTTGGGAGACCTGCTTCTGGGCTGTGGTTCAATCACTGTTATTACTGCCAGGGAAATCGGACTCCACCTAAATTGTCCAGAGTTGTAGTAAAACTCAGCTCAGCATCTCCCACAAGTCGTAGGCGACAGTCTTTGGTCTAATCAAGTGCTCTCTTATAGTTCAGCTTTCCTGGCAGATACAGTATAAAACAGATGATATAGAAATTCAATGACTGCACATATTGGTTTTTTTGCAATGTCAAACCTCTTAAAATGAGGGATTCTTGTGTCAGCTAGAAATGTAAACTAGAGTTTTGACAAAATGGAATACAATACATCAATACATCCCGGTGCAAAAGGGCAATCGTTGTTTTTCTTTGTTTTTCTTTCTCCAAAGTTTTTCCATATGTTTAAAACTAAAAGTGAATTACACATTAATGGTTAATCATCCTCTTAATGATTAACGTTTTGCTTAAACATTTTTTTAAATGAGCCTCGGAGCCACGACGTTTGGCCCCGCATGCGATTAGTGGCACATGTTGGGGCTTAGCTGAATCGCGGGAAAGTGTCTTAATCTGAAGGCTGCAGGGGTAATATCCCATTACTGTAAATGCCATCGCAATAGCCTCCTGCAGGTAACCCCCCCCCCCCTCCCCCAACCCCCCCAACCCCCTTCTCTCTCTTACCTTTCCTCCTTCTTCTTTCACGCCTCACAACCTGATTGATTGCTTTTAATTGACAGCTTGTCATCAGTTGACCGCTCCACCGTGGCTGCCTTGAGTTCATCTCCGCTTCACATTTGACCACGTTCTTTTCTTTTTGTTCATTCTGCCATCGCCTCGTCGTAACTGCTTTCCTCCATGTTAACCTGCCACTGCACCTTTGCCTTTGGTCGGCGGCTTCAAGTCCATGGACCCGTTTGACAAATTGCCTCCTATAGATCTGCTTAATACTTAATGCACGTCACATCCCACACACTTAAGATGTGGATTGCATGAATAAAGGGACTCATATATCTTTGCCACGTCCATGCATTTTACCGACTGCATGCTTTAGAAACAGTTTTTGTCAAATCCCCTGCTAGCGATGCAAGTACTGTACAATGATTGATATGATAAGTGGTGTTATACTGTTTCTGCCCCTCTCTACGTGACTGCATAACTGTATGAGTGTTATTCTGTAAGTACAATGCAGGGTTTTAGGTGATCAAAATATCCGTTGCTTCTTCAAGAGTATAAGCTCTTGAAACAAACATCGTTGTGAGTTGCAGGTGACACAATGTGGCTTATTTGATCTTTAGAAGGACTCGGCGTTGGCAAATAAAACTTGAGTTCCCTTCAGTGAAATTAAAGGCCCCATTTTGGGAAATGTGCAAAACAAGCAATTACTTCAAGATATTAAAGTGGGTAAGATTTTGACGCTTTACTTTCCCCATTTTTACGACATATTTTAATCTATCTGCATACAGGATCGTTCACGACCATTAACAACTTGTTAAATGATGTGCAGCAGATGAAAGACTATGTTTTTGGTGTGTTTCTGATATCTTTAAATTTCTTAACCCAGTTGAAATATGTTTGAGCTCAGCTTTTTTTGGCTGACTGGGCTCATTTTGGAGCTAAACTCTTTGGGGTATTTTGGTTCTGGCCCAGTGGATGGCTGCCATCCAACCTAATGATAACAGACATTGCCATAGGCCTAATTCACTTTCACAGCACTTCTTACTGGACAGAGATGAGATTCACATGTCTATCCACAGGACTGCTTGCTCCTCTGTGATTCACCTCCCTCGTGTTAACGGTATATAGCTCCAAAAAATATGGTTCCCCAGCTCTTTACATCCTTGAGCCACATTAGCCACTGAACTGATGTGGACAATGTTTGCATTCAAACTGATACTTTGGATATGCACCGCCAGCAGCGATTTGTTGAATGATCTATAGCCAAAGCATTAGCTTGCAATTTCTCCACAATGTGGGCACAGATTAAAAAGAAAAACTGTCACTCCCAGAGCGCTCTGAGACAGAGACGGAAGAGAGAGGGGTTTGCGTTCAGGGCTCGGATATTGATTAAAGATTTGTTTTTGTCAGCCTTTCCAGTCTCATGACCCTCGCGCTCGTCTCTAGGGTGGGGCGGGAGCAAGCTAGCATGACAGATTCCCTTAAATTTGGCCCGAGTGTTTGCTTAGCAGCCAGGATCAGTGATAATCCAAACATTAGCAGACAGAAATATATATCCTTATACACCCATTCGACGGAGGGTGATGGGACTCACGAAGGAGCTAAAGGTCTGCAGACCTGTAGCCTCCGTGTTGGAACGGAGCCCCTCTCCCCGCTCAGCCCTTTGTATGTGAGCTCGCTCGTCAAGATCCAGAACGTAATTGGCTCCAGTGTGGCAGCTCTGCTCAGCACATCCTCTCACGCAACAATCTCTGGTATCAGCCTGTCTTGCACTTTCGTGTTTTACAACCAAATAGTATAGCCTTCCGTGCATCCCTATCTTGGCTTGATGTACAAGCAGTCATTAAACTCGCCGTTTCCACTCCAAAATAAATATGAAACCTTACAGGGGGGGGGGGGGGGGGGGGGGGGGGGGGGGGGGGGGGGGGGGGGGGTGGGGGGGGGGGGGGGGGGGGGAGTCCACAGGAAATGCAAAGAGGCGAAGTTCCTTTCAGGCTTTGATCAACTCCTCCTGGTTGAGAAAAAGAGAGAGATGCATTTACGTTTGCAAAGCCAAATTTCTGCGGGTAATTTGTTGTTTATGCACTGATCAAATCAGACAATTTGATTAGGAAGAGCTCGTCTACTATATTCTGTAAACCTATTCCAAATCTGGCATCCGAGCCATTCCCCCGTCGCCGGTTGTTTTCATCTGATGCACCAACCGTAGTATATGTGGCTTTTCATGCCACAGTGGACAGATCTTTAATTAGTAAGCAATACTTTGTTGGAACGCTCTCGCTGTTCCTCCCTCACATCTGTGGAAATGCCGGTGGAGGGAGCAGTAGACACCCAGCACCTGAAATACTATTTGTGTAGATAAATAGCAGCTGAAAGAACAAAACCGTTTAGACTTATGGGAGTATAATGCCGCGGAACAGAAAGCTCAGCACTCAGCAACAGTTATATGTTAACCTTTGTGTTCTTTTGAGAGCCTCGTGAGAAACGCTCTTGTGTAAAAAAACAACAAAGGCCCCTCTCAAGTTAGACAAGGACTCCCAGATTACAGAAGGCCAACTCTGAACATCTGAAAAAAAGAAGGGCCACATCTAAAACACGTGGTTTATTTAACAGCACAAAGCACGGGGCACTGTTTGAGAAATGACAGCGGTGGGCCTGTTCTTCAAAAGAATTACAGTCGTCCATATCTGAGATGGATAAAAAAGCTTGAACACGGTGGCCCGCTGTAATCCAATGTTAATGCACTGTCGGCTGTTAAAAGGCCTCCACTCTATATGGACCGTGTGTGTGTGTGTGTGTGTGAGTCGACAGGCTGGTTTGCCAACTTTGCTTTTTCCCCCTGTATGCTTTAGTCTTAATTTAGCTGAGAAAATTAACATCCACACCAGCCTGTCTTGAATAAATAATGATTGTCATAGCAACAACAACACTTAATGTGCTGCAAACAGGCGTCCGAGTTGACTTAACTTCGATATTAAAAACGACAGTGCACACGTCAGTGCACACGTGCAATGTTAAAATGCAGATATCGCCATTACATGAATCCTTTTGCACACGGCCCCGAAATTCATTCGGACCGCGAGCGCGAGACGCGAGTGCGGCTGCGCCGGAGAAACACCCCCCCCAGGTGCACGTGAAAAAAGGTGCACGTGGGGTGTTTTTTCTGAAAGCAGCGGAGTTACCGTAGTTTGTGTTCGCCGATTCGACTCGCTCGAGGACACGGCGAGCAGCGGAGGGGACGAAGGTAACGTCATTTCCAAGTCGTCACGTCGTAACGCACATTGCTGTGCGTGTAGATGCTGGGTTTACGCGTCCAGAAATTCGCAAACATTTTTTTACAAAACAAAGAGTAAAAAGTTACAAAAAACGATGCATGCGCACATTCGCAAACAGGAAATGCCGATAACCGACTCCGCATCCGTGTAATCGTGCAGATGTGCCAACATGTAAACAAACGAGGCTAAAAAACGAGGCTGGAATTTCAAAGTAAAATGCACATTGCTGCTTTTGAGTCTCCTTTGTGCACAGCATACTGAACCGAGATGGGTTTTGTCTGGCAAGGAAAGTGTTGTGGAGCCAATAATACATTCAGCAAAAACATGTCACGCAAATGACATGATGTAATTATAGGATCCTGAAATTGTAAAAAAGAAAAAAGAAATCAAGTGAGAGATTGTATTGCCTTTTGTCAAGATCCTCGGGCCAAGTAGCTCGCTGGCAGATGAAGCAGACATATCCTACGATTTCTATCTCGATTCGCTCAGTGAGAAAATCCCCCCAACATCGGCTACTTGAGACATATTCCAATTCAGCTCTGTCTCAATGGTGTCATGGGAGGGTGTGCCAGAGAGCAGCATTGAATCCTGAATAATCTGCAGAGACAGACTCGCCGTATGAATCTGCTGCTGTCTGCCCCGGTTGCAAAAAGCACGTCTTCAGAGCACACTTGGTTGGATGGGAGACGTCCAAGTCTTTGCACTGACCCATGCCGAACCTCAGTGTGGATCTTCTCTATTTGAGAGTGGGCTTCCATATTGAAGGCCCTCGCTTTCCTTCAGCCTCTTTTTTTTGGTGAAAGATAACGCACATTGTGCAACGCTAGACTACACCTATCTTATTTGAAGTGGATGTCGTGTAATAATACGTGTACACGTAAAATCAGACTCCCTTTTACTTTGGTACCTCTCTGATCACTCGGTTGCAGCGTGTTCTCCAGCTCTTGTGGTGCTGAGGAGCAGCTGCTGTATGTGATTCCTAATTGGGCGAAGCCAGTGATTACAGTTACCTGTGCAGCTCATATAAAACAAGAGTGTTGAATGCAGAATTATGGGTACAAATGAGAAATGTGCAAATACTCCATATCTACTCCTTCCTTTGGGAGCAATGGCGTTGCACTCGGAGGCTCCAAGCGGCGCCATCTCTGTGCACCTACTGTGCTCAGTCCCATTGGATTTTCCATATGGGGGGGTTTTCTGGGCAGTAGCACACTGCTCTTGCTGGGATGTACAGCAAGCTACACACACTCTTGTTATATTCCCATAATCAAGCGCACTGCTGGATTATTTGTCTGGGCTTCAAACTGGTATTTTGCTTCGGTTGAACTTTTTTCGCTGTTTTTTTTCTTTCTCCCAGTCAACTACTGATATCAGCTACCTCGGGGATCCAGAGTCAGCACTCATATTCAGGCTTCTCTCTGTCTCTCCCCTTTCTTGCCCATTCGCTCGTATCCTTACCCACAGTTCTATAAATATGAAAGAATGTTGTTTTCTAGCTGTGATGCATTTTCAAGCAAAATTGCTTTGCAAACAGTATTTCGTGTTACTTTTTGGAGAATGTATTTACATTCGATCCACACACATTAAAACTGAATAATGCATTAATGTTTGAACATTACTCGGATGAAGTCACTCTGAATCCCAGATTTGCAGTCTTACAGATTGGAAATACATTAGAAGTGTGGTATACAAAAGATTAGATGGGGGACAGGAATAACTTTATATAAACTTTAGTGGAAACTAGAGACGAGAGAAGATGATACGCATGGTGAAATATTTCCTCAGAGACAGATTCTTATATAAGGATCTATATCTACCCTTTGAAATCACCCAAACACCTTTTTTAGATGTTGATGCAGTCCATATTGCTTTATTTCTTTCTAGTGCTTTTGCATTGTCTTCCACTTTTAAATGGTTCTTCTCTTCTTTTTTTTGCATATAAACTCATTAATGATAAGAACCTTGCTTGGAATGTCTTACTTTTGTATGTAAATTATTTCCACATAAGCCTATATCTCATGTTTTGATAAAAAAAAAAAACTAAAAACGGCCCACTACTATAATAGGATTTTTCACGATATTATAAATTCAATACGTTTTTGTCCCCCCCAAACAATCTAATATGTTCACATTTACGCCATCTGCATATTTTAGCAGGAAAAAAAAAACCCAATGGAATGAGATGAACATTTGAATGCATCCATGCATGAGGGCGTCTTTAAACCTTACTGTTTATAATGGTTGTGAACTGGTCGTGAAATGTAAATTATAGATTGAACAACATACATTGTGATGTAAGCATTGGGCCTGGTAATTGTAATAATTTTCCCTGAATAATATACCACATTCTGGCATGCAGCACACAGCTTCCCATAGTAAATCCCCACACACTTTAAAATCACTCAAGGGTGTTTATTGTGTCTAAATAATGAATAGACACAGCCTTTACAAGTTGACAGTGAAATATTTGTGGTGAACTCCCCCGATAGAATGCATTTCACAGTAAAATAATTTAGCCGTGCACAAAATAAAACGTATGCGATACTCTCTTCTGGAATTAATTTCCCAATTCGGTTATTGATGGTTATTTTACAATCAGCATTTTTTTGCTGCAGATAAACTGATAAGGAGGGGCATGAGCGAGTCAATAAGGTATGAAGCGCGCGTTAAATATGCTGTTTTGTCTCTCTCTTCTAGATGAACATGGACATTTGAAAATATACCTGCCCAAGAAGCTGCTTGAATGTCTACCAAAATGCACCTCGCTTCCAAAGGAGAGACACCGGTGGAACACAAATGAGGTAAGGCCGCTGCTCCTTATCGTGCACGCTGTACTCGATCCATCCCTTTACAGCGGCACCTTTCAATGAGACACGGTGTTCTTTCAGGCCTTTTGCAGACACATTTGTAAGACCTGTGAACTCTCTTCTAGACAACATAACGCCTTTCCATTTAGTGCCTCCATCCACCAAAATATGTGGTTTAAAAAAAAAAAAAAGACGTCATTTTAACTGCTTGTATAGGTGACATATTTAAATGTGTCATATGAACGTTCAGACATAAGGGATTGGATGAAATCGACGTGATTGTTTTAACTGTACGAAAGGTTTTGAGCTATTTTTCCTCCTATTTTACATTTATTATTTATTTACATTTAAAGTGCAGTTTTTCTGAGCACATCGCCTTTGCAATAATTGAAGTGAAATGATTTTGAAATGTTCATAATTTAGCTGCATTACCGTAACATAGAGAATTCCTTGCCACTGGCTTTTGCACGGATATCCTGACCTTTATAAATTGTGATACGGTACGTTCTGTGCTCGAATATGAGAATTATCCACGAAATAAACACAACTTCTCTCCCTCTATCTTTCAAAATGTCTATCTCATCTTGCAGTTTATGTTTACTATGGATTAGCCGGTGCTCATTCTCCAAGGAAACACTGTTTGGCATAAATCGAAGGTTAAAGTCAATTGCATGTTGAGTTGTATTCATAGAACGTCACTGCTGCTGTATTTAGCGAGTATTATGAAGACTATTGACGTGAACATAAACAGGGAGGGAGATAACGCATCAATTCACAAATCAAATCTGAAAATGCTTTGCTTTCATAAGATGTCACAGATGCTCTTTGCTAGGGTTTTTACTTTTTCTATTCCTTAAAACCTCCTTTTTTTTTGCATTTTGTTCATTTACATAAAACCCATTTGGCCACATTCAAAACTATATTTTATCAAGGAATGTGGAGTCTTCTGGACAGTGAACGGTGGGATTAGTTACTGCTGTCATTTTCTAAAAAATGTTTTTAATGTATATATATTTTTTATATATTTATGTGTATAAAAAAAACATATATAGATATATATATATATACATATATACATAAAAAAAACAAATATATATATATATATATATATACATAACACTATATATATACATTAAAAAAAAAAAAAAAAATTATATATATATATATATATATTGTTTTTACTGTGTGTTAAAGATTGTTTTGGTATTCCAATTTGATTTAATTTTTTAGAAAATAACTGCACAGAATATCAGATGACATGGTGTATGTTTACCACACACCTGCAGTAGATTAAGATTAACAGCAGTAACTATTCCCGATGGTTCACTGTCCAGAAGACTCCACATTGAGAAAAAAGCAGCTTGCAAATGAGCAACATACACCAATATATGTATGTATGTATGTATGTATGTATGTGTGTGTGTGTGTGTATATATATATATATATATATATATATATATACACTTTTATATGAATAACTAGTTGTAATTATCCCTAACACACTATGACAAATCTTACAACCAATATGCAAAAACCAACCATCCATGCTTTTGATTAACACATTGTAACCAAATAAATATAGTCATCTGCAGTGATGAAAGTTAATTGACTGAAAAACAACCCGATGATAAGGCACCACACAGGCTTGTTTCTAAGGAACAAGATATTAAAGGACAATCTGTCACTGACGTACAGTTAAATATTATTTTACACAGACTTTGTGTCGTCCACATATTTCAAAAAAAAAAAATGGATGGAGGAATCCATTAATCTGTGGTAAAGATGTGGATCGGTAGACCTTCACACAATTACAGTGGTGATTACTGCAGCAGAAATACAGATATCACTTGCCATCTCCATCCAAGTCTCCATCTGTCATATCTTTGCTCACAAGCCCTGCCCTAAAAAAAAAAAAAAAAAAAGTAGAACGCTTGTGTGTTTTCTAATTGGCTGATGTTGTAACTTGTTTGCCCGTCTGACCTGCATTGTGCTGCGAGCAGTCTAAATTAATTAACACGGCTTTGAAATTGATCTCAAAATGCAAGTCTGAGCATTTGCTGGGGATAAATGCTGTTGGCTACGGTTGTTAGCATGTCTTGTCATTTATTACCACATTTAATCAGAACAGACGGATTTCAGGAATCGCACCATGTTGTTGTTGTTGTTGTTACTCGGCCGTGGACGCTCGGTGGGCTGATATGACATTGGAAACAATTAGCGGGGGGCAGGGGGGAGATGGGGGGAAGAAGTCGGTTGGTATGCATGCCAGTAGGCTTTTCCAGGGTTGAAGAGAGCAAGGCAACCTTTCCTAAAATCAAGGACATTTTCTTTTTTTGTGCAGACCATGCAAATCAAAGTGTTTGTGCCTCGCTGGCAGCAGACGGGCAGGTAGGGAGGGATCAGAGAGGCTCCTTGTCAGTGCGATTGTGTGACTCTTAGTGAAAGTGACACCTCATCAATTCTGTGCATATTTCTGGCACTTGCTCAGCATGCTTAATTCACACATTTTCCACTTTTTACGTCGAAAGGAACCTCAGTGTTCTGGTAGGTTGGAGCTGCCGATGCTCATTTGCTCGACTGTTTGACCCCCCCCCCCCCCCCCCCCCATTCAGTTTGGCTGCTTTTATATTTGAAAACTATTGTTGTGGGTGTGGTGGGCTTTCAGGTAATAAAACATACCTATCAGAAATCCATTTTTATTGGCATAATAGCTCATGTAGTTATTAGCCAGCAATTGGTTGCATTTAAATCCACAGTGTGGATGTTACAATGCTCTTTAGGGGGATCTATTGGCAAAAATAGTATTTTCTCTTTAGTATGATTACCTGAACATTGTGCTATCATTACATTAAATGTGCGTTTATATCTACATATGGAGCAGGTCCTCTTCGTTGATGTTTTTCCGTTGGCTGATTATGTTAACGCTACTGCTCTACAACTAAAACGTGCACTCTTTTTGGAGAGGACACTTACAGCTGCATGGGAGAAAACAAAGATTGGTTTTGTAGTAAATGACTTTCACGCCCCCAGTTTGGAGAAGCAATGCAGGCGTACTGGTACGGGAGCAAAGCAATGTACTGCTGTGGATGTGGACGTCAGCAAAAAAATTGTTTTTAGCCACCTAAAAGAAAGGCCCACATAAAAATCAGTAGAACTCAATTGAAGTACACGCTTTATTTAGAATATTTTCATCGCTTTACCTTGCGATCAGACAGCCCTCTGCACTGGGAACTGAAGCCTTTATCTCGGCTCTCTTCAAAGCCACAAAACTCCTTTTGACAAAAGGTAAGTTTACCTCGCAGAACACAGGAGGTGCTGGTCTACCGCTGCTTGTGTGACTGTGCTGGGCCTTTTTTTACAGGACGCCGAAATGTGTTTTTCTGCAGACCTCGTTCTCCTTCTTCATACTCCTTTCTCCTTCTCCTTCTCCATACTCCTTCTCCATACTCCTTTCTGCTTCTCGGTACTCCTTTCTCCTTCTCCATACTCCTTTCTCCTTCCATTCTCCTTTCTCCTTCTCCATACTCCTTTCTCCTTCTCCATACTCCTTTCTACTTCTCCATACTCCTTTCTCCTTCTCCATCTCCATACTCCTTTCTCCTTCTCCATACTCCTTCCCCATACTCCTTTCTCCTTCCTATACTCCTTTCTCCTTCCCCATACTCCTTTCTCCTTTCTCCTTCACCATACTCCTTTCTCCTTCTCCATACTCCTTTCTCCTTCTCCTTTCTCCTTCCCATACTCCCTTCTCCATACTCCTTTCTCCTTCTCCATCTCCATACTCCTTTCTCCTTCTCCATACTCCTTACTCCTTTCTCCATCTCCATACTCCTTTCTCTTTCTCCATACTCCTTTCTCCTTCCCATACTCCCTTCTCCATACTCCTTTCTCCTTCTCCATCTCCATACTCCTTTCTCCTTCTCCATACTCCTTTCTCCTTCTCCATACTCCTTACTCCTTTCTCCATCTCCATACTCCTTTCTCTTTCTCCATACTCCTTTCTCCTTCCCATACTCCTTTCTCCTTCCCCATACTCCTTTCTCCTTCTCCTTTCTCCTTCCCATACTCCCTTCTCCATACTCCCTTCTCCATACTCCTTTCTCCTTCTCCATACTCCTTTCTCCTTCTCCATACTCCTTACTCCTTTCTCCTTCCCCATACTCCTTTCTCCTTCTCTATACTCCCTTCTCCATCTCCATACTCCTTTCTCCATCTCCATACTCCTTTCTCCATCTCCATACTCCTTTCGCCTTCTCCATACTCCTTTCTCCTTCTCCTTCTCCATACTCCTTTCTCCTTTCTCCTTCTCCATCTCCATACTCCTTTCTCCTTCTCCATACTCCTTTCTCCATCTCCATTCTCCTTCTCCATCTCCATACTCCTTCTCCATACTCCTTTCTCCTTCTCCATACTTCTTTCTCCTTCTCCATCTCCATACTCCTTTCTCCTTCTCCATACTCCCTTCTCCTTCTCCATACTCCCTTCTCCTTCTCCGTACTCCTTTCTCCTTTTCCATACTCCTTTCTCCTTCTCTATACTCCTTTCTCTGACGACAACCATCTACTGTAGGTGATACGTGAATTAATAAGTATACCCCATACAACCCCACTTCAAACAAGCCAAACTATTCCCTTAACTCTGACAACTACCTTTCTTCATTGTATCCATCCTTTATCTTTGCACATTTACATATCCACTGGAAGGATTATTTGCATTCCTGACTGCAAAGGCACTTTAAATTCACACGTACAGCATGAAGGAATAATCATAAAGTGTCTATTGTTCCTTTCCCCTGCCGCCCACTTTTTGCCATTTTACATTAGTTGCACCTTGTTCAAATCTGGGATAATTCTGTTTCCCTTTCATTCAAGGAGGAGCACACAATTAATTATACTTTTGGTGGAAATGATTGAGGGTACAAGTTTCTGCGTAGAAACTTTAATCTGGATGGAGAGTGAGTGGGGGGGCTGGGGGGTGGGGTGGGGGGGGCTGTGGTGTTACTGGTGAGGTGAAGTGAAGCTAATGTAGAGCTATTCATTTCTATCTCATTCGCATGATTCCCCCGTGCGGTTTCATGAGAAGAAGGTGCGCAGGAATACATTTCGAGCATTTACTGGAAAATTAGATAAACCAATCGAATCAAAATTCAAGGGAGGGGGTGTGAGTTTAGAGGGTTGAACGGTACTTTCGTCATTGAATCACGAGCAGCGTGCACGGCACGGATGAGCTATCAGCCTTCAAATTATCAATGGGGGAGAAGTACCTGGCAGTGCTTGAGAATTTACAGAGGAAAAACAAGGTTTATTTTTTATTTTTTCAATTTTTTTATTGAAAGAAAGACAAAAGGGGGGTCACGATTTTGAAATGACGACCAATTGCAAATGATCTGACATTTCTGTGATTTCTCATCTGATGACAAATTGAGACGAGCCCACTTTTATAGTTGGTCAGTTGCAAAATAGAAACTTCCAGGCAGTCTATATTTACCTTGTTTGTGCCACTGCTCTTCCAGCCATTGATGTCCCCGTGTCTCTCAGGTGAGACGCGTATATAACAAATCCCCACAGAATTCCTCTCAGGTCTGCTATTGTCTGCTCGGTGCGCCGGCACTATGACCTCTATTTTGCTAGACATTTCGCTCGAGATTAGAATCTTTTTAAAGAAGGACATCTCAAACAGGCACGGCTTTAGGCTTATATCCCTTTCAAGATCAAACGGTGTCAGCCTGATGTTTGGTTACGCTGGCATGAAGGTTGCCGGACTTGAGATGTGCCGGAGAATTGCAATTTTACCAGTGCCTGTTTTCAAAGTGGACTTCTTGCTCTTTGCTTCACTTTCGAGCTCTGATTCGGGCTGCGTATTATTATAGAATTCAATGCAAGTGTATCACACATTGACGCCAGTCAAACAAAAGAACATATTTTTTTTTTTGTGACTTTTTCTTGCTTTTTAGTTTGAGTTTGCCCCTTAACTATGTACTTCTGTAGCAGCTCTTATGGGCATAGAATTGGAATGACAGCGTGTATGAGTTGCTACTGGAGACCCGAGGACATGAGTGAGCAATATTTTTCCCGTTGGATTAGATGCCTCAGTGTTAGCCTCCTTGCAGACACACTGTAAATCTCCCAGCCTTTTTAATAAGTGGCTCAAATGTGTGACATTATAAAGCATTGACAAACAGAGAAAATTCGCCAATTTTGGAGAAGTTACTCCCAGTCACTCAGTCTTAAAAAACGCAGCGGCAGAGAGAAGTACAGCATGAAGCCGTGGGTGAGGGAGGACACTGGGCCTAAGCTGGTGTGACACCCTCCGCCTTTAATGAACGGCACAACGCTCTGAGTGCCGTGAGCTCCCACTCAGCTTAGAGGCCACTGCTTCTGAACTGGTGCTGAACCAAAGCAGACAAGAGCGCGTCAGCTAAGACCTCCACCGGCCTGCTACACATTTAATGCCCCCGTCGTCAGGAATAATCCTCTCTGCGTCACGCCGACGCCGGCAGCACAGCACGGCACGGTGCCTCCGTGCAATATGCCACCGAGCAGGACCGAGCAGGGGGAAACACTTAGCGGACTCACCGGGGCAGTGGGTCAGGGTGTGACGGGCAGGGGGAGCAGACGATCAAAACCCACGACAAGCTAAATTAAAGGCGAGATCGGATAAACCCCGAGAGACCGTCGGCACCATTATGAGATAGGTGCTACATTGACGAGCACAATTGGATGCAGTGTGGCGCAATCATTCACTCCTTATCTCTGACTAAAACATGGTTTGTGTTAACCCGCTGGATGCCGCTGCGTTATCTGGGATCCTGCTGTTGGGATTTCATGCAACAATACACACTCTCTTGAATACAATTATTCATTCATCTGTTCTTTTAAAGGACTCTTTTTCAATGGTTGTTTTTTTTTTGGCTAAGGGGTTTTATTTTGGAATGTGAAAGGAGAACGGGGAGATTTTCTCAGTGAAAAGGCCGTTCTTGACTTTCAGTTCACCGTGGTTTCTATGTGATGCAACAAACATCCAGGTTTCTGATTTTTCTCAATCCCGCCGTGTACTATAAAACTAAATAAAACATTTTTGTGTGGCAAGTTTGTCCCCCCCCCCCCCCCCCCCCCCCAAAAAAAAAGTTCACTTTTGGCTTTGTTGAACTCCAATGTAAGTCCTTCGAGCCACCAGTCTTCAGTTTGCTTGTTCTCCTCTGGGCATGTCTTCTCCAACTGCGACGTGTAAATGACTGTAGCCCAGGAAATTGATTACAGGAGGCGGTAAGCTCTGCCCCCCAGTCTGATTACATCCACCAATGATACGAGTCCGGCTGGTCAATAGGAACTTTGAGTTAAACGCCAAAGAGCTGCTTTGATTAATCACTGAAACGCAAAAATGTACAATTCTGACTAATCCTGTTGTAAATGGAGTTGCTAGATGACAGTCGATCGCCTCGCTCATTAAAACACACGACCTTCTGCTGCTAGGTTTCCCTAAAGCTTATTAAGCCTAATGTTATATTTCCTCAAATATAATTTATTCTGTCATTAGCTGAGGCGCACTTTATTTCAGGCGAGGAGGGGAGCCTCCACTACAAAACACTGTGGGAAACCCTGTGCAACCTTCTCCAGTCAGAGAGAGAGTGTGTGTGTGTGTGTATGTGTGTGTGTGTGTGTTATTAGATAGACAGACCTCAAGTTGAACTGCGTATGCCTGCATTTATTAATAGTACTGTATTCAACACCAGCTCAGCCTACACAAACAAAACCAATTTGATTTGGTGCGGCGTGTGCTGCAGGCCGAAGACTTTGGCTTGAAACTCCGGGTGCAAAAGCTGCAGCATTCCTGTTGGAGTATCCTGACCCCATTTAAAACTGGCGAGGTAAAAGCATTCTTCTGGGGCTTGGAATGACGTATTATGTCTATATATCTGGCTACCGTGGTCAAATGACCAGGTATTGGACTCTTCATTGCCAGTTCTGATACATTTCTGTCGCTACGCTTCCAAACCCGAACTGCCGGACGTCGGTGCTCGGAGAGTTCACCTAATCGAACACAAGGTCATGCTTGATTAAATGTTTATTTGAGCTCCCTGCAATGCGCGGCTTTTCTCTGCGGAGAGTAATTAAAATGACTCTCACCAATTGCAAATGTTTACAGAAATGTTCATTAGCTTCTCCGGGGGCAATCAGTGGGAATGAAAGGTCATGTTTGTCCATCCATCTGTTTATTTGTTTGTTTGTTTGTTTATCTGTGCGTTTAGTTGTTGGCTCCTCTTTCTTTACATTCCGGGGGGTTTCCGATGCACGCCATGTCCACGAACACGGCAATTTCTTAACGAAGGTTAGAATTGTATTCACATCGGCTCCTCGGTCCAACTGCTCGCTTGAGGTTTTTTTTCGATGGCAAAATGCCGGCACGATTTATCCCGGCTGCTCGGAGAGAGAACAGTAATTCAGCCGCAGCGTTGCAGTGACAACTTCTCACTATTTCTTTTCAAAGTCTTTTTAATGGGAGCACCCGGGCTAATTTATGTCTACGTGTTGGTCGAAGCCATCGTACACTTTCATCCTAATGTAGTTTCCACTCAAATTGCAGTTTCACTATTTATATTTGGAGGCGTTTTTCTTTAAAATAATTTTTTTTATTAGTATTTTTATTTTTTGTTTTTTTACATCATTTGGCTGGTGAAAGTAGGAGACAGGAAGATAAGGAATGGGTCGAGTTTCTTTGGATGGCTGACTTCATAGCAACTTCCCCGTGAGCTTGATAGCTTTACTGATTGCTAGTGTTGTAGCTTACTGTGAAGTGTCAATTGCGACACTACGGTGTAGTCAGGCAGTTGTAATGGGAACCCACCAGTCAGGTCGTTGAGGGGGTCCTGCAGGCTACGAGGACCCTTTGCTTTTTCCCCTGAATGTGCACATCGAGGCAGGGGTCCTCGGTTTTCTCTGAAGACAGGGGCATCCACTCAAAATTGCATGACCTCTATTGTAGCAGATACAGGTCACTCTGTCTCCGGTGGGAAGCCTCTAAATTGAACCCAGCTTGTGTCTTTGATTTCATTCCAGCTCTCTCTTCCTTTGGTCTCCTTCCTTTTTACTCTTATCTTCTGTCTCTTCCCCTTCTATCCTCATGTGTATTCACTGAGCTGCAGAGCTGTTCAGGTGCAGACGGAAACGATTTCTACTTTTTTCCTCCGAATTGCCGGGTCAGGATTTCTCTGTGCGGAACCATTTTTGTAATGGAGTTTAGCTTTATTTACTAGATAAAGGAAAATGAGTGCTGCGTTTTGATGTGCTTCAATAAGCTGTTGTATTGTTTCATATAGAGTAGACGTTCGTACCAGTGACTACCTCTGTGCTGCCAGCCATGAGTGGAAGCCACACGATCATGTTCACTTCCATGAGCCACTCTGTAATCTAAGTAGCCTATTGGAGCTTTTAAGAGCGTACTTGCAAGCTGATACGTTTTCTTAAACTGAATCTGTACAATATATTGCATGTTTGTTTTTTTCTCCCACCGGTTGCACTGGAGCTGATAAACATGTCTGAGCTCTTCACCAGGTGGAGAGCATGTACATAATGTTCTTTGACTCACTTATTTGGGATAATGCTTCAGTGGCATTCATGTTTATGAGCTTTCTTAATCAAGGGAGGTATTTTTTCTTTGTTCATTCTTAAAATAGGTTCCTCAAATGTCCCAGATAATATGATATTACATAAAAGATAACAAATGGTTTGAAAATAATAGAATTTGATTAGAATTTTAAAAAACAAATCTCTAGCAGCAATTAACAGATATGAAATGAACAACAATCAACATCAAACCCTTTTTAAGAGAATAAATTATAGGAAATTCATCAAAACGGAAACCGCTCGGAGTGAAAGCTGCTGGAGAAAACGTCAAACGAAAGGGGAAATTTAGTACCACTTTGACAAGAGTAGACAACAAAAGATGCATGGGAAGAGATTGCAAACAAAATGAATGCCAGTTTTTACTCTTGTCGATGTACCCTGTAGAATACAAAAAAAAAAATAGTGGCTTGATATTCTGTCAGGAGATCGCGGCACACTTGAATGCTGCTGCTGCAACTGGTACGCTATAAAATTACTATGTTGTGAATTATGCATATTATTTTGGATAACGTATGATTCATCACCTGTGCTATTTTGTTTAGCGAGTGTGCTTAAGGCTTTGGGACCACCGCCTGTACAATCAAGTTTTTCAGGTTGACGTCGCATCCTAAAAATAAACAAAGACACAGTTTGATGCTCTGCTCTGTAGCTCAGATAAAATAAAATTTTTGTAGGGAATAAAGTGTCATACCCCAACACCAGACTGTTAACAGGCAACAATATAGATAATAAAGTAACGACAGATACCGTGTAGTGGGAATGATTGCGCCTCGGCTGATTTTAAATGCCAATCCAGCTGAATTCTTCCTTTCATAAAACCTGTTTCCACATTCATTTAATAAATAATGGAAGAGACTCTGGATGCAAACGCTGGTGTCACTGTTCTGAGATTATGTGATGTGGCAGAAACAGCTCATTATTAACCTCTATATAGATGTTAACAATAGATATTTGCATGATTAATGTTCCAGCTTTTTCCTAGAGAATAAACAGACCCTTTTTTAAAAACTCAATATCACAGTTTTTGTACATGGCAGATTTGATTTTGAGATTCTGACTTCATTATCCGGCTACATTGGGTTCTACTGTATTTATTTCGACGCTATAACCGTTGATGTCCCTGTTATTTTGTCCAGCTCCTGTATATCCATATGGTTCTGGAGTACATATAAATACCATCTCAGTTGAACCCATTTTTTAAATCTCCGGTTAAAAATGTCTCCTCCGCTGGGCTGAGCGCGGCCTGAGTTCATATCCGGGATGCCCTTTCAGTTTTGTTTTTGTTGTCCATTTTTAGATGTTCTAAGTTGTTTTGCAACGCTTCATGTAGCTCAGTATTTGTTCGGCTCTACTGCTCGTCCCATTTTGTATTTCACCAAGTTTAAACAACAGCGCTGGCCAGCAGAAGAACATCATGTATCTTTTTATTTTTGTTTGCGAGAGTGAGAGCAGGGAGAGAGGCTACTTTGACGATTCCTCAGAGGGATCTTTGTAAAATAAAATGTATATATATCAAAGGAGCACGTCATTTCCACGCTATATCGTGTTAGCAGGGAGTTGAGGTCGGAAGATACTTCGTCTGGCTCCGGATGGAGCACGCAGCTCTGACTCCGACTGGATGATTCCAGGAAATCCCTTTGATTGTTCTTTTGACTCGGTAGGAGGCCTGGCGTTTGGGTAATCACTGAGGGGCCGCGTGGGTTCTTCTGAGTCATGGCATCCTTCCTGCTTTACCCCACCTCACTTTCTTTTGGTCCATCTCTCTCTATCATCATCTCTCGCTCGCTGTCTCTCTTGTTGTGTGTTGGTCTTTGATCTCTAAAGGTCCTTGAGAATGAGGAGCCAGCAACAACAGCAGGCTGGGATTCTCTGTGGGCCTGTTTGGATCCCAGCCCATCATGCCCTTTTCTATCTGATGGACAGCTCCAGGCATGGTAGTGCCTCTGTAGCCCCTGCTGCATTAGGCCTTCATCTGATTAAACCCTCTCTCATTGTCAAAGACGGAGAGGTAGAACTAGGGCTACCGTTGACCTTGTTTGTAAGCAGCAGGGACGGCTTTAAAATGCAAGTATTTCCTTGCCAAACCAAAGAAGGCTGTTAAGATGAAAGTCGCTGCTCTTCCCAGTTTTTGGGAAACCTGTATTTGATGGAGCCACATGCTGTCCTTCTTACATTTAGTATTTTTAGCTCTCCTGCTGCCTGTGTTAAAGTGTTTATAAAATGTGCCGATGAAGAACCTGAGCATTTGGCAGGTTGAGACGGCGGTGGATGCACAGCTGACTGAGCTGTCATTTCCTCTTGTATAAAACCTGGCTCTTCCATCTAGAACCAAGGCTGACTAAACAACAAGGTGTTTGCATCAAATTGGTCAAGGAACCACAATTACGATTATTTTATAGCACAATTCTTTTCCTTATACAATACAATACAATACAAAATGCAATACAAAATCAATAACTTTAAAAATGTGAGGTAAGGATGTTTATTGTCATTTGTAAAAATATACAACGAAATTAACTCTGCGACTCATCAGTCAGTGCAGCAGTATCGGGTAAAAACATTTAAGACGGGACATTCTAATTTAAAACGAGACATTTAAAAATAAATAAAGCTTAAAACACAGGCATCAATGGCTTAAAAGTGTTGTGTTATTGTCTATTTTTGAAAGTTTTCATGAAATATTTGTGTCTGCTCAGACCTACAGACACAGAATTCTTATTCGAATCTTGTAACTATAACCTAGGAGTTCCCTTTTTCAATAGTATGGTAGAAATATATATCCTACTTTGAAACAATAATCCGTTATAGGTCACCCTGACCTTTTGGGTTGTATTTCATTCAATCGCAGTATCAAAGGTTATTCCCCATAAGTTCATTGTTTTATTTTTTCTTATCAAAGCTGCCCGCTCAGGCAGCTCGTAGGCTCCTGGTCCAGCAGGATTCAGGCGTCCTTTTGGTTGGATGTCCTTGAGCTCTTTGTTCATCTGGGCAGTTTGTGAAGTCTCTCTTCTCTTCGAGATGTTTACACATCAATACAACTGGCTGAATTTGAAAAATAAAGCTGACAAGGACATAATGATCCATCCCACAGGTCCCAGATCCGGGGCTGAGCAAGTTCTTAAAAAACTTTTTAGTACGGATAACGTCGCAGAATAAGGAAGCTCTCGGTAGGTTTCTCTTCTAATGGCTGTTTAAAGTGAGAGGTCATTCATTCGGTTCCTTTCTTCCTTGAAGTCATTCGCGGAACAGAAACGACAAAGTCCCCCGTTTGGCTCTTGTTCTGTGTTTTGCTTTAGTCCCCTGAAAGTGTAAAAGTCAACTACTTTGCAGAAGTCTCTCCAATTATCTCAAGCAAATTATTTCCAGAACCAAAAAAAGTTGTGCAGAATGAATTATACTCAGATTGAGGTGTTTGTTTTCTTGCTCCGCTCTCTCCTTTCATTATATTGTATATAGTTCATTTCTTTTCCTTCTTTTGAGTGATCTGTGCAGCTTACTTCTCTGACAGGCGAGTTGCTGATTGGGAGCTCCTCAATCAAGTTGTAGCCCAGAGAAAAAAATGGCGCGTAATCTGAAACGTTGTCAAAAAAAGTCATAAACTTTCCAATTGATATGAAAGAGTTTTTAATTAAAGAATTACTCTGACGTGATATTATTTTTTTTTTTACGTAAAATATTCCCAGTGCGGTAACTCAAGATATGCGGCTCGTTTAATCCCCTATATTTCAGAGCTCGTAAAGCACTGAACCTGAAACTTATTTGAGTGAATGTACATTACAGATAGCCAATATGGCTGACACAGCACTTTTTTTGATTCCCATGTGCTCAGCGGTGGGTTTTAGCACCTTCTCTGACCAGTGGCATTAGTTTGGGTTGTCTGTTTCTGTAGGATTTCATTTGGCACAATTGAATGCCCTGCCATCACCAGTTATAGCTTCATACAGCGGCGCATGGATGATTGTCTTTATTTTTACGGCTTCATGTTGGTCAGTGTTGTTTTTTTTAGGCTGGAAGACGGCAGCGTTTGCTCCCCAGCTCGAGCCTAAAAGGTTGAGGTGTCAACACAGTTTCTTTCCAGAGTCCATAAATACCCCCCCCCCCCCCCCCCCTCCCCCCCCCCCCCCCCCTCCCCTCCCCTCCTCCCCTATAAGCTGTCCTTTAGCAGAACCTTGAAATTGCACTGCCTTTTGAAATTCTCTGTTGATGAGGAAACATGGACCCTCCAGTGGCTGTTCTCCCACTGCAGGATATTTTTCAAAGTCATGTTTAGATAGTATAAGTAGAAAGGGAGTGGAAGTCCTTTGGTGGTATCTACCAATACAACTGCATGGAGATCTCCTCTGGACTGGAGGCTTGAATGCTTGTGCTCCCCCGTGACACGCTCACTTTCTCAATAGGACACGCGGTGACTCTGGGGTTATACCGTATGTAACGGATGATGCGCGACACACTGGAAGGAATGTTAAAAGAAAGCAAAGATGACGTTTATTTGAGCAATAGTATCTCGAATGCAGTATGTTTTGCATGTAAATATTTTACAGTACGATACAGAGAAAATAAATAAAGAAAATAAGTTGCAGAGAGGCGATATGGATGAGGATGTGCAGCTTGTGGTCATTGCCTGAATGTTTTCACTCGCCTGTTGTATAATACGGAATGCATTTGTCTAAGATACAAAACACATTTTCATCACTTCAATATTTCAGTGAAAGACGTTTTTCTTCCCGTTGCCACGAATCGGTCCTATTCAAATTGAAAGGCATTCTCCTCCGCTGCTTGACTGAGAAGTGATTACTGTTTATGTTTTTTCTTCTTTTTTTTTCTCTTCGCCTCGTGAAGGTTTCTCCGAAGCGTTATACATGTCTTCAAGCTGAAAAGAAATATCCTATAATGCAAATCCGATCGCTTCTTTTCTTTTTTTTTTTTAATTCTGCTCTTTGCTGCAAACTTTGAGAGATGATTGTGTTTTACAATAAAGTCAGCCGCACACACATCTTCATTAAACGCAGGTTGATAAACCGTTAATCCATTCAGGCTGTGTTTTATTTCCATCTATTCTTGTCCGCCCACACAGTACAGCAAATAAAGAGAGAAACCTCCCTCCCGAGTATTCCTTGACTGAAAACAATCATCGTGTACGGCTCTGATGTCTGATGATGAAGGTGTTTTTTTTGTGTGGGTGTGTTTTTTTTGTGTGGACACAACTTTCTCTTTGTGTCCAGTCACTCCTGTGACCTTTAAGAAGACCATCTCCTGTATTGAGTTTCCAAGTATCGTGCATGGTATGTGAATTGATCATAAGAGGAAGAGATACGTTGCAGTAAGACTTTCCACAATGTGTGTGTGTGTGTGTGTGTGCGTGTGTGTGTTAAGCCGTGCCTCTATTGCCATTCATGTAGTGTTGGGGTTAGGTCAATATTATATTAGCACTGCCATTGCATTTTCCACAACCCCATGAATAATGTAAGAGTTATATATCCCTTCAATAAATACAGCCCATTATCGCTCAGTATACTTGGCAGACGTAAGACAATTCATAGTTTCTTCCAACCGATTTGATTAACCTTATTGCATGGTATCGCCAATTGGTGGCCTAAAGTTGTTGCCACGGGAGATAGTCCCCTTTCGGTGGAGAAAGAGACCTTATAGTGACCTTGTTGGAGACGATCAATGGCCTCTATCTCCCCCAATGCATAATAAATCCTACCAAAGAGTTGGTCCACACATCCCTGTAATGTATTGACCTGCACCGCCAACATTTATCAACTGGACTCGCTGGCTAAATAATTTAGCTTTTGAGCTTAGACCGTACTTAGTCAGTGGCGCCCAGACCAAGTTTGGCTTGCCAGGTTAGATTGATGCGCTCCACGGAAAGCAACTTTATTAACGTTATGAAAAGTCAAACTCTTCACATCTCCTTTCTACACGTAACACACACGCAACAAATACAAACAATCCAACTGCAAGGCCAGTCCCTGTGCACGTTTGTGGTCCGACGTGCAGACGTTACAGCTCCCGCAATACAACACCGGTGCAGTTTGTAGCAGGAAAACCAGCTTGTACCCAGAATGTTTCATCTTCTGGCTTCTGATTGTCCTTTTTTCTTATCTCGGAACCAAACTTCCTGCTCCTTCAGACAGACACAATATATCCCACTCTGCTTGAAGATAAGAAACCCCTCTCAGACAGCAGTTTGTCTTATGTGAGACTGATTTTCTAAACTGTACATTTATGTTTGTCCCACTCGGTTCTTTACCCGTTGTATTGCCACGGGGCCTCCAGTCGTAGCCTCTTGAATCAACATAAGAGCTTAAACCTCTGTTGCCGGCTGAGGTAGAAATCAACAGTGAGATTGCTTTCATTTACAAGAGCAAGCTATAGATTTTTGCTCCGACTGTAAGTGGCAGGTATAACCCCCTGAAAAGCTTGCTTTAGATCTCAAATCGGAGCAATTGAATTATGAAAGAATTCTCTTTCAGTGTCTGACAGGTTTTAGAAATGCTGAATTTTCTTCTGATGTTGCGAGTAATACTTAAAGTTAGCCCTGCAGTCATTTGTTTGTCAAAACTCTCGGATGAATTTGTGAAATATCATTAGACATGCCTTCAACAAAGGAAAGAACAGCACCATGAAATAGTATTAACTCTAAACTTTGTTAGGAATTGCAGGACAATCAAGTTTAAATTCCTATTCTTCTTTTCTCCCCGTGTTTTTATTTGTTTGCCTTCCCCCCCCCCCATCCACACACACACACACACACACTCTTCACACTTCTATTTTGCGCTGGCTCAACTCCCTCCTCTTGAATATTTGCCCTCTGTATTAATACGAAATTGATGTTGCAGATGACTTTTAGTAAAGCAACACCAGATTACCATACTCGACATGAATACTAAACAAGAGGGAGGGACGTGCTCAAGCTCCGGCTGAACCTTGATCCAAAATCTCCCTTTAACCAAATCATATTCCCCAAGATTAAAGAGGGAATTGTTCTGATAGGCTGATCAAAGTCGTGTATTTCCAAGCCTATAAAGGAACACCTGGAGAAATCTGTTGCAGCGGTGAGGCCACTGGGCAATACATAATGTATTTGTATACAATGTTTATGTAAACATCTGCTCGGGGGTGTTTTTAATTTATTTATTTGATTTACCTCGCTCCCCCTGCTGGTGTTGCTGATAATGTGCTGATCTTAACGGACAAATCCGGGGCGCGAAGACTGGTTTCCTGCTTGTTACAGTAAACATGCGGCATTTGGATGGGCGTGGCTGTGTAAACCGCATTACTGATGGTCGAGGGCGTTGAAATGGCCTTAGATCACCTCCTCACATAAAAATTCTCCCTTTTTAAAAAAAATTAATTGTTTTTGCGGATTTTTGAAGACAAATTCAATAATTTGCATTTTATTATTTTGGCTCGAACTTATCTATTCTTTTTCCACTCTTTCTCTTCTTCTTCTTCTTCTTTTTTCTTCTTCTTCAGGCTTGCTAGATAAATATGTCATTTTAAAAAGCAATGTAATAAATGACCCTCCCAGCATCACCATTATTTAGAGAGACGCAGTCAAATTCTTAATTTCTACTCCTTGAGATGATGCCAATGCTTTAACCATTAATACGGCCAACCAGTTTGGCACATGTTGGAGGATATTAAATCTTTTTTTACGTCCTTTGATTTTTTTTTGACACACAGTGCAATATAATCTTTGTACGTCATGAAAAAAAAAATAAAAAATCTTTATTGTATTTTGGGCCCATTGCGTTTTCAGATCAGTCTAACTCTGAATGTTGCGATGCATCTCAATGATGTCTTGTATGCTGTAATTAATTCTACACAGAACAGTCCCTTAAATCAAGCCCGACTCCATAATAAATGTTTTGACATTTTATACCATAATGCCTTCATAGATATGTCTGAAATTGTGTGATTTAAATGGGAGGGGGGGTCGCCGGAAAAAAACCCCATTCCACATGAATACAAAATCCCTTCTCCAGATTGCATCACTATGTATACGCTGATAATCACAGGCATCCTGATGGAAGCACAAGACTGTGGCAAAAGCTAATGCCTGTATTAGATTGAAAAAAACAACAAAAAAACACTGACATTTTAATACAGATTGTCTTGGTGCTGTGCAATAAGCCATCAAATAAGGGATGTATATTGTCAGTGCATAATGAAGTACATCAAGCTCCTGCTAGTGGACTCCCAAATCTGTTAGCACAACATGCTATCTGCCGCCAGTGTGCTGACATGATGGCTTTTCCAGTGAGTGAGCAGGGCTGCCAATAGTGTCTGGGCTGGAATGGGCTCATGGTGTAGAAAGGAGGGGAGAGCGAGGCTTTATGCTGCTCTATAAATACCCCTGTCACGCTTATATCAAATCAGCCCTGCACACTAAAGGGCTGGCGTGAGTGTTCGGGCTGTTTTTCACACACACGTCTTCAGACGTCCGGGGGGTCCGAAAAGGTCAGCGTTACGCTCAATAGCACATTCATATGAGTAGGTTCGTGCATTGATGTTTATCGTGATGGGTGTCGCAGATAAAAAAAAAAAAAAAAAAAAAAAGTATCATTAGAATTAATTATCCAAGGGGTTATGGGATAAGGCTGTGAAATTGCTGCATCCAATCGCGGTTGCATTTATCATACTCTGCATGTCTGTGTGGATGCTAGATGAATCACTGATTTAGTGATTAACCAAATAAGCACTATTAGTAAATTTTGCATTCAAAAACACCGCCATTGAAATCCTGTTCCTTTCTCAAGAAGGTAAATAGCATGATGGTTTGGATGATAATTAATGTTTGAATTTAGAGCCGACACATAACGCATACTTTATTTCCCTATTTTAATTCAATAATAGTGTTAAGCAATGCCCACCTCCTAAGTGACACAATGAAGACACATGTGAGCGTCTTGTGGACTGATTCCACTATTTATCAATGTCCAAAGCACTGTATCTGGAAAATGAATCTGTATTATCATCCGACGACGCTGTGGTTAAGGTTTGTTTATATTTTTAAAAATAATGGTTTGGACGATAATTAATGTTTAACTATAGTATTAACCACCTAGTTAATGTCAGGGAACCAGGGGGTAGTGTTGATAAGAAATGGGGAATGAACAGCAATCTCCTGTGTGACGTTTGGTGGTCCCATCCATCCACCCCCACCTCCTTTCTCTGCGGAATTTGTGGCTCTATAAAAACGTCACACCACTTCCTTCTTTGCTCCTGATGGACAAGAAGCTTAACTCTTATTGCCGCTAGAGGGCTTTTGTCACTTAAATGCCATTTTTTGCGGGATTTGCTGAATCAAGTGATGCGGTTGTTTTTCTTGGGAGGACAGTCTCCTTCCGATAGGTAGCGATCCTCAAAACGGCCCTTTTTTTAATGAGCGTTGTCTTATTCCGACTTGTTTCTCCGAAAGTGGCTCCCTTAAGGCGCCGGTGTTGGGGAACCCTTGATATAAAAGGCAAACAGCCTGATGTCACAGCTGCTTGTACCCATGATGATGAAGTTTCCAGGGAACGGATGATAATCCTGACACTGCATCCTCCCTAAGTCAGTGAGCCGTGCAGTATAGATATGGATATGTCGCTGGCAGATTGCGAGGTAGATTTCCCATCTACACCTCCTGCGGCGGCCGATGCCTCGGGGGAGCAGCTATGTAAATAATGAACGCCTGTGGGTGTGAAACATGCACAGATAACCTTCAAGTCAGGCGTGGATCAGTGCCTTCACATTAGCTGATAGGATTAAGGTTAAAATCTACAGAAGCCTCTCCATAGGAAAACACAAATCTCGCCACAGCAAATAGCAGGTTACATGGCTACGTCGTGTTGGGCTGATAAGGACCGGTTGAGGTAATCGTGGGGGACTGGTAATAGCTCAGCAATCTGATGATGGGAATGACAGAGCTACATATCTCTGGCTAAATACCACGACGAGCAGCCCGAACATACTTTCAGAATCATTTATCTGAGCTAACTTAAAGCTCTAGCTGTCTGACAAAATGTAAGACTCATGAGTCTGATTTAATGATGGTTCGTTAGGTCACAGAATACTTGTAAAATGAGTGCCCCGTGTATTCAGATGGCCGCTGTGAAAAGCATGTACGACCTGCGTCTTACTGCCAGTTACTGGTCTCGGGATTCAAATATGGCAAATGCAATCTCCGTGAGATCCTCCTGTGTCTGGGAGGAACAGCTCATTGAGCATATGCTGGCATCCATAGGAGAGGAAAATGCATAGGGAACATAACTAGTTTTCTCTATTGTCCCATCTGTCTGCAGAGGACTTTGTGCCCACCCGGCAGCGGCCCCGCTAGTTCCTCTTTTCTCACAAGTCGGCTCCTGCTGTGCGACAATAAATGCCCCACAATTCTCTCATCTCCGTCACGATGCCCCGCTCACAACCACCTCGGGTAAAGTGACATCACGCAGTCGGAGCCTTGAGGAAAGAGTGCTCATAGTGGACTGGACTGATCTGGTGGGGGGGGGGGGGGATTGAAACCCACCATGACCCGCATCCACCTGAAGGACACGAGGCAGTGTCGTCTGGCTCTGGTGAACACTTGGAAGTTTGTTAGTTGGGAGATAATGAATCTTAAAATTAGTGCCCTCCTTATTATTTGGCTGTGTGAGAGAATCACACCTGGAGTAATAACTCCTTAAACTGGAATAATTAGCACAAGCAGCTGTAACACAATGACCCGTATTCATCAAAGATATTGGGACCTGCATGTTTTATAATGTGTATCTATCCTGTCCATCTGTCCATACTATTTGTCTGTTTAGTGTGAGTCTGTTTACTTCATTACCGGCAGTAGTATACGTTTAACTACACAACACATTGCTTTGCGGGTTGAAATGGCGTCGCCTGAAGGTCAGGGACTGATGACGTCCATCTGTCTTTGATTATTACCCCCCCCCCCCACCCCCCCGACCCCACCCCAAGGGAGAAATGTTTACTGTGTCAGTTGGCATGAGGAAATAGAGGGTGTGTGAAAAGAGAGGCCGCAAAAAGAAAGATGAAATGTTTGGCCGTCATTGTTAAGCTGAGCTCCAGGCTGGTCCTGAAGGACAGTTAAACCCAAAGTCCAAACCCAAGCTCAGAGAGAAGGGGTGGAAATTAATCCCTCATCCTCAGGCAGGTGTATCACAAAGGCTAAACATATACATAGGGAGACCAAGGGGAGAAAGTTGGGATAATTGAAGTCTGCTCAGAAATGAGCATGTGCACCCTCAGGGTGAGTCAGCTCTGCTTTGTGGTATTACTTCTTAATGCTATCAAGGTAAAAAAAGAGATGGTTTCATTGCCCAACCTTTTAAACATTGTTTATTGCTACCCAGCTTGGGAATTTAAGAGAGCATTGAGGTGGAAGGCTGTCCGGCTCCGGCGAGGGAACTAGCTTATAGCAACCATGTTTACATTCTGGTAAAGCTGCTTCAGTCAGGAATGAGGAATAGCTGTGGCTCACGCCACTGGCACTACGCGTTAACCCATCAATCGCAATAAACTTTCAGTTTAGTATTTGTCGAAATGAGAAGTTTATCGATCAACGTTGTCGGCTTCCATGTCTATTGATAAAAAAAAAAAAAGACATGGCAACAATGCGAACGTCTCGCTGACCCAGGGAGAGGGAGGCGAGGGGGGGGGGGGATGGGGGGGGTGATCCTTTTCTGTTCCGCCGGCCGTAATCATTCATGGCACCGCCCGTCGTCTCCACAAGGTGTCTTTGTCTTTGGCCGTCCCGAGTCCCCTCAGCGGCAAACGGACAAAGTCAAATCGAATCCAGAAAGGAGGATTTTAAACGGAAAGATAAGGGGGGCAGATATGCCTTAATCATCATTTGCTCTTGATTTAAAAAAATCAATGGCCTTTGATGCCAGAGTGCATGTCTGCCTTTGGACTTAAGAGCGTGACAATGACAATGTGGACTGGAAAATTGGCCTTTTAAACAGCTACCTTCTTTTTTGTTGTTTGGAACCCCATTCTTTAATGCAGTGAAAAGTCTCCTCTATCACATAATGTCTGCCTGTCAAAGAAATTACTTTTTCCCTCGCTTCTGTGCGAAACTTTGTTAAAGAAATCCTTCGAAGCTCAGAAAGCACAGGGAATTTCTTAGTTTGTAGAGCTGACTTTCACAGCCTTTTTCTTGATTTATGTAACAGATGAGAAATAAAGTTGTCACTCAATTTCTCCGTGGCAGTTTTTGAGATATGCCAAAGAGAGACCATCTTTGATGCCTTCCCAGGTTTACCTGTCAAAAAGGTTTAAAGGCAGCGTGTTCCAAGTTATATTACAGCTAGACTGTTGCCGTTAAACCATCTTTGCACCTATGAACTGCATCACAGTTTTTGCTCTGTGTTGATATAAAAAAAAAAAAAGGGAATACAGTACGTCAAGAGTTAACTTACTATTGCTGTATTTTTCAAAACGCCTTCTGGCATTTTTAAGCAGTGAGGTTTTGCGTGCTTACCTTTCTTTAAAGCTATCTTGAAAATTAATATTTGTACCTTGAAAACAGCTGGTATAGAAGTTGAGCAAACATGCTACTCAATGAATGTATATATGCTTTCCTTTAGTTTAGCGTTTGTCATATCTACATTTCATGCCTCCTTTAACCATAACAGAAGATGGAGAAACCGCACTTTCTCGCCTCTCATTACGATGCTGAGGATGATGAGGGTAAACTCGGCTCACCGGGCATCTTCCCCTCACTCTCCTGTCCTCTCTTGTCTTTGCCTTTTGTGCCACGCTGTGTTTTTACCAGCTCTGCATATCGATCCTGCTTTATCACCACGGCTCCCCCTTGCAATAAGCCTGCAGGAATATGGATGAGGTCTGGTTGGCAGGGGATGCACGGCTGATTAATATGCCCCGCGTGAAGATGTGATGAAAATTCCCATTTGTATGTGTTATACGAACACTGATCTCTGGGTGGCGAACATCCGTAATGGTAAATGAGGGATGTTTCTGTGAAATGGCGATCTACTAGTTGCATTTGCCCATCACGTACACTGTGCACTAGTGTACGTAATATATTGATTGCAATTCAAATAGCGGACTGACGGCTTCTAATCAGTGAGGGAGTATTAGCTGTTGCTATCTATGAATGGAAATGTCAGAATTCAGGGACTGATTCGTTCCTCTCCGAACTAACATGAACACATCCTGCAAAGATTACCTGGCGGACTCCATTATAACCGTCTAGTGAAGAGGGGAAATGGACAGCATGTTCTCATTTTACATGTCATTTCAATACATTCGTAGGACAGATAAAGTGCGGGGGGGGGGGCTGTGCCATTTTGGACGTTAAAAAACGAAGATGAAATAATAATGATTCATAAGACAAAAACAGTTGAATAAGTCGAATGAAATCGGCGCAATTTCTGCGTCTTATTTCTTATTTTTCGGTGAGGTTTTGTTTCAGTATGTCAACCAGACAGAGTTTAGTTTGTTATATGGAAGTAACGGCACACATTTATTATAACCCTGATATGTTTTAGTACATTGAACTTGTGTGTACGAGGCGTAGTAAAGGGGTGTAGTGAATTCAACAACTATTCTATTGCTTCTTTGATGTCAGAAATTAAACCGTGATAAAAGGACCCACTCGCCACTGCAGAGCTCCGGATTGGAACACAATTAGCAGCGTTTGGAGGTGCCGTCGCGTCGGTGTCGATACAGTAGTGACTCCTACTGGTTGCGCTGTGTGAAGTGAGTTGGGATCTTTGGGTGATGGACAGAGTGCACCTCCAAATGTGTCATTCATTCCCTCCTCGTTGGGGGAGGATAGGCACCACAGTGAAAGGGTACATGTGTAAATCTTTAAATAAGAGGATTTACCTGGATTTTTTTTAGCCTCGTGGCAGTTCATCTATGTGTCACTCAACTGGGATAAAAGTAGAGGATATTCGATTAATCAACTGTCTGAAATAAGCAGTTTTTAAAGACATTGTTTCAAGCAAAACAGCCATTCTGACGATGAAATAATAATTTGGTTGCAGCTCGAGATAAAATGAACGAATCACAAAACCTTCACTGGGATAAAAGCTTGACATTTTATTTGCCCCGATTCCCTGCGCTAACTAATTCACATGAAATAAAAAGACCCTCTCAAACCGAACACTAATACTCCTCCATCACGACTACATATGAAAAGAGAAGTCCGAGAACATGCTCAAAGCTGATATTTCTCTGAGCCGTGCGAGTAAATGCTTTAGCGGCTCTGACCTTGACTTGCTTCAGTTGGGTTTTCACTGAATAAAAGCGTCATTTTAAGGGAATTGCGTATCCATAACAACCATCTCAGGTAAAGTGTATTGTGTCAGCCGCAGTTGTTGAAAGTGAAGTAGTGGCTTATTCCCTCTGGGGAATAGCAACATCAATCAAACGGGGGGTGGGGGGGGGGTGCTACGTCTTTCATTTTTCCCCATTATGGCCCTGTTTCCTGTTGTGCCTTCCAGATCAGATTAGTGATTGAACACTTACAAACACTGGACCACCTTCTTGTAAGCCACTCCAGTATTTTCACCTCAACGCCTGCTCTCGGTCTGACCTGGGCTGTTTATTACACAAGGCATTGTTGGGCACATTGGTTTATCTCGTTCTGAATGTGAATAGTATTCCCACAGACGCATATATACAGTACACGGTTCTTTTCTATACAATGGGGGGAAAAAAGGGACAACAATTGTTTTTGCTTAAGCACGTAACTAATTATCCGCCATTGGATTTTTTTTTCAGCTTGATTGCAATTTTTTACAATTGCTTTTCAATGCGTTTTAAGTCTCATCGTTATCACTCCGCAGTGCAATTCCATTTGAAGAGTGCGTGGCGCCTCCACACAGTATGTACATTTAGGACATAAAGTACCTATGTCTGTGGTCTGGTAGAAGACGAAGTCTAATTTAGTCTGTGTTTTTCATAGAGAATACCTCGAGGCGCTCTGTAACTCTAATCCATGCAACGCACGATGCTCACAGCGTGGCAGCGTGCTCCACTGTGGCAACCCTGCTGCGCCAAGGTAATGATTGCAGATGTGTATGGAAACCACTTGTTGGCATGTCAAAATGCGAGTTTCAGACAAACAAACGTTGTGTTGTTGTTTTTATTTATTCTGAATGATGAGTCTGTCGACCCCCCCTGGAGTTTTGATTCTTCAAATCCCACCTGCTCTGATGTTTTGACTCACTGTCTCATTCCCGTTAATGTATTCAGATATCGCTTGATAACCATATGTAAATACGATGAAGTTTTTAATATATTTTCACAATTGATTTTACACATTTCTCGACACTGAGTTTGCTTTAAAGTTACAGTGAGGAACTTTAAACTGGTTATGAAACAGCCTCTCTATGACCTATGTAAGTAAAGTATTGGCTGTTTCTTTATGGTTACCAATACAACCATTTGTTTCCCAGCATTAACACTTGATCACTCATTAAACAATGGCCGCCAAAGGAAAACAACAGGTAGTAGTTCAATATGTGTCGCCATTGTCTTTGATGTATCTTTTATTCAATTTCTTTTGCATTAACATTGATATACATTTGTTATACATTGTTGGATACATTTGAGATAGATGTTGCAGAATATGCAGCAAATGAAAGTCTTAATTTACAGACTGCAGAAAAATGGAGTGTACAAAAGATTTGGTGGTGAGTGCTTTTATGTGAGAAAACTGATTTCTTTTCAAACATCAAATTGAAAATACGTGGTCATTTAATTAGTTTTGTGTCAAAGCATTGGTAGAATAAATATCCATTGGTAGAATAAATATCCACACGAAAAAGGAAGTTTAGTCCGCATCGTGTAAGTTTGTTTGTGATTTGACCATATTTTGTGGAATATTTGCATTATTCACCCACTTGAATTTGATCAAACAAATGTGTAGATAATACTACAGACTAAGAAATCATAGAAATGATATCATACTATTTGACATTGGCCTACTGGTAGACAGAAAGTAGTCTTTGTAAAGACGAGAATCCCCCGCATTAAAGTAGTGGAAGCCACACATTGGATTCCACAGTAGAAATTAAACAGCAGTTGCATCATGCGCTCTGTCAGCGAGCGTTGGCTCTCGTGTTTAATATGAGTACTTCTGTGGCCAGAGATAAGGCCGTTACGGCC